>NC_045429.1:39425830-39729758 GCF_902635505.1 Sarcophilus harrisii | reverse complement strand
AAGTAATAGCTTGATGGAACTAGCATAGAAGTAGATAGAAGGCAGCCAAGAGGGACCAATGGAGACTTATTCATTAGCTGGGTCACCCTTAGAAGGAAACTGTTGCTTCATAGCAACCGCTCATGAGAGGAACCAACTCTTCTCAGGTACTGAGGTGATAGCTAGAAGAGGATAATCCTATGGGTTTAGGGGAAATGCTTCTTGCTTCTTGCTATAGTTTTGCCTTATATATCTCTTTATAAAAGCTGATTGATATTAATTGATTATATGATAGTGGGGATCCTAAACACTAATAGTTTATATTTGGGATAACCCCAAATCCCTCAGAGATACTCCTAGAACCCTTTGGAGTAGAAGTTGCTTTGTTCTGGGGGAACTGATTCATCAAGGAGAGTAGTCATGGGATAAGGGTGCTCAGAGCTTCATAAAGGCTACAATGAAAAGGTAGGAGGGGTCAGGCCATAAAATGTTTTAAGGCCAAACAGAGATATTTAATCCTGCAGGTAATTAGAAAAAAAAACACTGGAATATGATGAGTAGGGGCCATAATCTGACTCACACTTTAGAAAAATCATATTGACAGCTGATTATGAAAGACACAAATATTGTACCAAGAACTCTGGGTGATGAAGCCAGGAAAAGATTTTTATTCATGATCTTGCAGGAATAGGTGTCACAAAATAGATATATATTTTAAAGTGACAACAGCATAACTTTTTGTACCCTGTCCTAAAATTCGATAGTGCAAGGAAGTCAAGAAGGATGAGAACTAGGAAAAGACCAAATGATTTGTCAATTAGGAGATAATTAGAGACAGCAGTATCAGTTGGAAGAGAGTTTGGAAGATAAGAAGAAATGGAAGCACTTGGTACAGACAACTTTTTCCAAGGAATGTAATTGAAGGAGAGAAATAAGATGGTGTGCTGTCATCACAAAGGTGCATGTTAAGGGGTGTTTAGGCACAGAAAAAGGCCAATGCCTTTCATCCAGGACCAGAGTGAAGTTGAAGACAGCAGAGGAAGGTGTCTGAATGATACAAAATGAGGAAGATGGGAAAAGAGAGATCTAACAATGAATGACCTCCAGGAAATATTCCAGGTACCCAGAAGCGAGTGTGAAAAAGGGAGTGCCATTGGGTTTTAAAGGAAAGAGAAGGCTTGGAACAGCTGAATCAATCAATCAATCAATCAATAAGTATTTGTTAAACTTTCTATATGTCAATAACTGTGCTAATCTCTGGGGATACATATACATTCAAAAAGAAAGTCCCTATCCTAGAGGAGCTTACTTTTTAAGGAGGTGTAGGAGAGGGAGATGTCCCAAAAAAGGAACTTGAGAAGTGGGTAGGGAGAGAAAGGAGAATGGTACAGAAAGAAGTCCAAAGACATAGAAATAAAGTAGAAGAGAAGATAAGGAATGAAAACGGGCATTTCCTTAAAATGGAGATTGCAGGGGGAATTAGCTAATCAAAAGATGGGATCCTAAGGGCAGACAAATCTTCTGTGATGAAAAGGTTGCTGAAGAATGGAGGCAAGGCAGGCCAGAATAAAAAATAGAGCTAGAGAGGAGTGTCTTCATTTAAGATGTCCAAAAAATGAAATGTATAATCTTGACAGCCATAATAAAAAAGGGTTGCAGATCAATAAATTATGGATAAAATTATCGATTACCTTTATTCCTGCATGAACAATGACTGACCCAGCCTGATCTCCCTTTTGGCTCTAACAACCTGAAAATTTAGGAATACAATGAGCAAAAATAGCTAGTCATGATCAGCAGACAGTAAAATAGCCGATTTGGCAAAAGCAGAGAGTTGGAACTGGGAAATAGTTGAAATGTTAAGTCTGAAATCCAAGCTGAGGATAGGTTGTTAAAGGCCTTGATTTCCAGATTAAGAAGTTTGGGTTTTAATATTAGAAAAGGAGAAACTTTAGAATGGTTTGAGCAAGAGAGGTTCAACATAATACAGATGAGGTGCTAGTTGCTTGTCAGCTCTCCATCCACAAGCATATATATGAAGGGAATATATTAAAAAGACCAAAAACTTAGAATATACTTGTGTCTCATGGACACAAGTACCTTAAAACATAAAAAAACCCTGTCTCCTCCCATTACAACTCAAACAGTTTCAGTTCACCCCATTTGTCACTTAAAGATACCTTTCATTTGTATAGTGATTTATAATTTTTGGAGCATTTTCACAGACAACATTCAAGTGAAGTAAATGGGACAAGCATTGTTGTCTTTATTTTAGAGCATTATGAGATCACAGAGTTTAGAGCTGGAAGGGGCTTGAAAAGTCATCTTGTCCCTTTTGCAACTGACAAAAGGATTTGCCCAAGATTATATTATAAGAGGAGGAATTGAAATGACAAAAAGATAGGCGATCTCCTAGGTCGGTCCTCTTTCCCTCAGAGCAGGCGGCTTTGAAATGATCTGCAACATAACAGTGTATCCTCCCTCCTCTCTAGGTTTTGGTAATATTGCTCTCTTCTGGTTCTCTTGTGATTTGGCTAACCGTTCCTGTCAGGTTCTTCTACTGAAACGTTTTCTAGGTCACATCTTTGAGTGTCTCCAAGGATCTGCCTAGGTTTTATGTTCTTCTGCCTCTAGTACTTACTGTCTCATTGATTAATCTCATAAACTCCCATGAAATTAGGTATTATTTGTATGAATGTGACACTCAGATTTTCTTTTCTAATCCTAATCTCTCTTCTACCTCCAGTTTCGTAGTGTCATAGACATATAAAATTCTCTCTCTCCTCCACATATATTTATAGATGTATCTGTGTGTATTATATCTATATCTATGTGTCTATGTATTATCTCCATATCTGTTTATACATATAATATATTCATATATCTATAAATGTGTCTGTATATTATATATGCATATATCTATCTATATGTGGCTGTGTGTATTATATATCCATATATCTTTATATCGGTATATGTGTATTATATGAACACATATGTCTCTCTATATGCCAGTATATATTATATGAACAAAATTGTTTATATGCATTCTGTGTGCATTATATATATGTTTGTATTACATGTACATATATCTATATGTGCCTGTATTACATGAACACATGTTTATATATGTGTCTGTATTATATGGACATATGCATTTATATATGTGTCTGTGTATTATATGCAAAAATAATCTATATATGTGGGTATATATTATATGCACATATATTTATAAATGTGTCTGTGTTACATCTATCTATCTATATGTGTGTGACTCTGTGTATTATATTTATATCTACATATATGTCTCTGTTTTGTATAGAATATTTATTTATGCATATATGTATAACATCATTTTATATACACATACACATATAAATCTTAAGCATTGAGTAAACAGGGGATTGGAGGGCTAAAGTAACATTCACTGATCATACAGCTACAAATAATCTATCAGAATTTGACCCCAGGTATTTTTGATTCTAAATCCAGAATGGATAGAAAAAGATGTCATGAAGAAATTATCATGAAAAATAAAATATATGTTTTGCTTATGTAAAATTAAAACATTCTTGCACAAACATATCCAATAAAGCTAAGGTTTAAAATGAAACAATTAAGCGGGAAAGAGTCATTTTAGCATGTTTCTCTGATAATGATCTAATTTCCAAGAATCCTAAGGAACTGATTCAAATTTATAAAAATAAGAGTCATTTCCTAATTGATAAATGATCCAAGAATATAACATGCAATCTGAAAGGGAAAAACCCCAGACTAACTATAGCCATATGGAAAGGTCTTTTAAATAATAACTAATTAAAGAAATGCAAATTAATTGTGAGATGCTACCTCATACCCACTGGGTTGGCAAAAATGACAAAAAGAGAAAAAAAAACAAATGTTTGGGAGGCTATGGGAATACAAGCATACTGATGCACTATTGGTGAATGAGTACAACTATTCTGGAAAGTAATTTGGAATTATACACAAAAAGCTACTAACCAGAACATTTCCCTCTGACCCAGCTCTAATTGCTAGGGCTATATCTCAATGAGATCAAAGAAAAAAGGAAAAAATCCTTAAAAATGTTTATTGCAGCTTTGTGGTAGAAATAAACTAGAAGCTAAAGAGACACACATCATCTTAGAAATGGTTTAAAAATGGAATATGAATGTGAGAGTACCTATTTTATTATAAGAAAAGAAGGGGTAGATGATTTCAAAGACACATGCAAAGTCTTGAATGAACTGATCCAGAATGAAGCAGGAACAATAAAACAATCCTATATCCTATATGTTTATGTGCAGATGAATGTATATGCTTTAAAAATTAATATGATCTTTAAATATACCCTTATTTTCCATTTCTTGGAATTTTCTGAGTATTACGTATCTAGCCAACAATTCTTATTATCTCACAATTTGGAATTTTCATGGTTCAAAATGACTAGGCAATTTTGATTCTAATCTCATCTCTGACATTTATTATATGTGTGACCTCAGATAAGTTATTTAGCCTTGATTAGCTTCTGTCTTATCTGTAAGATGGCCTCTAAAATCCCTACTAGGTCAAATTCTATGATCCTATAATCCATTCAATTTCTGTCCAAATTACCAGACTATCACTTCATCCCATTGAGTTTTCAACATCCTGAATCATCACTTAAAATTCTGTGAGAATCCAATCTGTAAATCAATCAATTAATTAGTTAACAGGTATTTATTAGAAACTTTCTTTGTTTTAGGCTCTGTGCTAAACACTGGGGAAACCAAGAAAAAGAAATAAAATTAGTCCCTGTTCTCAAGGATTTTATCCTTGAAGGGGAAGATGATATTTATAATTCAGAACACAAAACTTTTTTTAAAAAAAGTAGATGAAAGGTAATCTTAGAGGCAATAATACTAGTCACTTAATGAAGAGGTTTTTTTTTTGTATAATGTGAACTAATTTCTTACATAGAAGGTATGTGCCTAAGTGCATACTAGTAATAGTTTCAGGAGAATATCACTCCTGGAGTCATTGTGAGCTGTCCCAAACAGTGGTTACACTTTAAATTATTCATGTTCACATATGTGATTTAAAGTTCTCCTTTAGGTCAAATCCTTTTCTTTCAGTTCAATAGCACATCAAGGGTACATCATTTGTTATGTTATCCCAAAATTTAGAGGCAATCTTTCATAGTGAATGGAGAGCCAGCCTCGGTATCCTACTTTCGAAGCAGCAAGATGTCTACAATGGCTAAAACATTGGGCCTGAAGACAGGAAGACCTGAGTTTAAATCTGGAATTGGATACTACCTAATTACATGATCCTGACTAATTCATTTAACCTCTATTTGTTTCATATTCTTCATTTGTAAAATGAGGATAATAAGATCACTTGCTTCCCAGGGTTATTGTGAGGATCAAATGAGATAATATTTATAGAGCACTAAGCATAGTACCTGGAGCATAGTAGGTGTTTAATAAATGCTTGTTTCTCACTTTTGGTGCTTATCAGCTTTTTGACTTTCATTTTAATCATTTAGTCATTTTAAGTTGTGTCCAACTCCTTGAGAACACATCTGGATTTTTCTTTGCAAAGGTCCTAGAGTGATTTGATATTTCCTTTTCCAGTTTATTTGACTAATGAGGAAATTGAGGCAAACAGGGTTAAGTGACCACAGCTAGTAAACATCTAAGGCTGGATTTGAGCTAAACTGTTCCTAATTCCATGCCTGGAGCTCTATCCATTGGGTAACCTAGATTTCCCCTCTGACTTTCAACCATGCACTCTAGTTCCCAGTGTCCCAATAAACACTGAAATTTGGAAGAATAGCTGTTAATCTGCTGGGTAGAGAAGAAGGGGAAGAGACAGGTTTCTTTCCTGGGAACTTCTTAGGTCAATAAAAAAATTGGAGTCATTAAGTTAATAAATAAATCTAAAATTAATTGTGTGTCTAGGAATGAAGACGAGGAAGGTATATTTGATAAATTTGGTAGCTAACAACTAAACAGGAAAGAGAATTACTTTTCTGCTGTTAAATATTCTCAAGATGTATATTTTAGAATTGTGACATCCCTCTGCTGTTCCTTGATCTGAAAACATGCTGAATGACAGTTTGGTAATAACCAGGTTATTATTGCATATTTCCTCTCTAGGCAATTTCTAGGGGATTTTAAAAAGTCAAAGTACATTATTATCTTTATTTAAATATTGTAAGGTGCAAACTTGAACATACAATTATTATTGTCATTGAATATTTTCTCATTGGGGAGGAATACTAAATTCAATTTGATAAGCATTTATATTCAGGCAATGTGCTAAACACTGGGGATACAATGACATAAACAAAACAGTCCTGGCCCTCAGGAAACTTATTTTGTACGGAAGCACAAGATAGAAGAGAAAGTGAGCCATGTCTTCGTTTCTCACCATGTTATTTTCTAGACTTTTCTTCAGTGTTTTGGTCCTTTTCAGCCTCCTTCTATGTGCTATGTCACTTTATTAGAATGTTGCCTTTAATTTGTAAAATGAACACTCTAAAATTGTATACCCTTTGATAGGTAAAAAAGGGAGATTCGAGTCTCAGGCCCTCCTGGGAAGCATATCTCTCTAGATTCCAGAGAGTCTATAAGAGAGAGCATATTCACCTGCCTGGCCTTTTCTAAGGTAAATCACCCCATTGATACCCTTTTCAGAAAGGGTAACTTTCAGAAGTCTTCAAAAATGATTTCCCATTCAATTGGAGATCTAGGCCTGGGGACTTTGCTTTTCTTTTCAACCTGAAACCGGAGCCTCAAGATTCCCTATTAAAGGGCAATTTTAAACTCACTTCTTTGCAGAATGTCCAAAGCAGGACTATGCCTTGTCCCTTGGTATAACTACCTGTCAGGACCCTGACTGCTGAGAAGACATTCTCTTCTGAGCCAGTCTCAATTTCACTAACAGGACTTTGCCACTATGAAGTCAGTCTTCTAGCAAAGCTGACTTCTCACCCAACAATAAACTTCCATTTTTGCCACCTAAAATGCTTTGGATTTGTGAATTCTTTCACAAAGAACCTGTGCCTCTGACTAAAAGAGGATTTCCACAATTCTCTGACTGCCACTAGAACCCCTTGAGGATTATCGAGCTTTCTCCTCGAAGTTGCCAAGTGGGGTCATGAAGAGTTGGACATGACTGAAAAATGATTGAACTGAATTGCTTGACTGACTGGTACCTATATGAGAAACAAATAGAAGTTTGAAAATTGTCCAATTGTTTTCTGAGGAGATCTGGTATATTTTTCCCATCTCCTCTAGCGTCTTCAGCCATTGAATTTTAGAGTAAGAGAACTAGAATTTGTCTTTGATATTCTCTTAGCTATCATAGTTGAATACTCCCATTCCACCACCATTCAACTGCCTCCTTTTCACTTTGCATGAGGCCTCTGCCTCATTTTCCCTCTTCCTCACCATATTTTTCTTCCTAATCGTTTCTGCTGAATTTACTGTTAGTTTCTCTAGCTTGGAAATTCCATATTTTATTGAAAGAGAATAAGTTATGTAAATCTATGTGATGCTAAGGACAGCTTTTCTATCTACTACAACAAGCTGCTTCTATGCTTATAGCAGTTTGTGAAGCATATCTCTGATTATAACATTTCCTAGCTAAAAATCTATCAGTGGGTTGCCATATTCAACTGAATGAAGTCTAACTCCTAAAAGTGTCATTCAAAGCCTTCACAATCTTGTTCCAACCTATTTTTCATTTGAATTTTTTTCTTTTTGTGCTCCACAGTGAAGGAGAGGTAGAAGGACAGAGGTGAAAGAAGAAAAAAGAGGAGAAAGATAAAGAGGAAGAGGAGGGAACAAAAAGGAAGAAGAAGAAAGAGGAGGAGGAAAAGAAAAATAAGGAGAAGAGGAAGAAGGAGAAGGAAGCTTTTATATAGAGTTTTAAAGTTTGTAAAATGTTTTATATTTGTTATGTCAATTGGCTGGGTTATCTATAGGTGAATAAATTTGCTCGTTATTTCTTCAAAATAGCTCACACTTTCCCTCATTTGTGCCTTACTTACAATATTGTCTATATCTGTAAGATTTGTTTTCCTCATGTCTGTGCCAGTAAAATTCCATTCCTTCAAAGCTCAAGTTTACTTTTTCCTTGTAGATACTCCCAGATAAAAGTTATCTTTATCTTATGATCTTTCATAGCATTTTGTATTTAATCTTAGGCATTTTTATTTATTGCTTTATGTTAAATCTCTTTTTCATTGTTAAATTCTCTTCTTAATATTAATTGAGGAAATAGAGACATAAGTATACTTGGATTACATAAGACACTCAAGTTTCTTACTTTATAGACAATATGGAGACATATGGATGACTTGCTAAAATATTGGTGAGTTGATTGACTGCCTGGATCCAAGAAAAAGTCTCTAGTGGAGTATTATGGGGCTCTGTCTTTGATTCTGTTTTTTTAAGTATTATCAAAGATATGAATGACTGGGTAGATGTCAATTTGATCCAACTGGAAGCTGACATGTTGGGTGACAGAATCAGGATAAAAAATATCCTGACAGGCAGGAATGATGGACTGAATCTAATAAAATAAAATGCAATTATAAGAAATATCAAGTTCTGTGCTTAGGTTCAAAAAACCCCACATACTTATAGGATAAGACATAGATCACCTAGATGGCACAGTGCTGGGCCTATAGTCAGGAAGACCTAAATTTAAATCTGATCTCTGAAATTTACTAGAGGTATGACCTTGGGCAAATCACTTAGATCCACTTCAGTTTCCTCATCTGTAAACTGAGATGGAAATAGAAAAATATTCTAATTTTGTTGCCAAGAAAACCTCAAAAGGGTTCACAAAGAGTTGGACATGACTAAACACGACTAAATAAAATTTATCATGTAAGTTATGTGAAAATATTTGAGGATTTTAGTGGCTCAAAAAGCTAACCTTGAAATATACAAGTCAAAGAAGCAAATACAAGTTTATTTGAAAGGAGAAGTATTTTGTCCAAAATAAGACAAATAATAATCCCACTGTCTGTACCTTGATTACAATGTCTTGTTTAGAGCTACAGGCGACTTTAGAGGCCATCCAGTCAAATTTCCTCATTTGTAAAATGAGGACACCAAGTTTCAAGGATTTAAACTATTCATCCAAATTCTCACCAGCAGTAAATATCGGGGGTTGGATTTAATTCAAGGTTCCTTCCTTTGTATGATTTAGAACACATACGAAGAATTTATGGACACTATAGTTCAAGAATGTTATTGATTAGCTAAAGCAGATCTAGATCAGAGTAAATAGAGAAGAATTTAAGTCATAATACATGAGGAACAGTTGAGAAAACTGGAAATGATAACATTTAGCCTTGAGAAGAGATTTAGAGGACATTCAACTATTTATAAGGTTCTCATATATGAGAAAGGATTCTTTTTGTGTTCTTAGAGGGACAATGAATAAAATAAAAAGGGAAGCAGATTTTGGTTCAACATTGTGAAAAAACTTCCCAAGATTAGATTTGTTTGAAAATAAAATGGACTATCTTTGGAATTCAGTGTTAGTGGGACACTAGTCCCTCATCACTAGAGGTCATCCAGCAGAGACTAGATGAGCCTTTGTGAAAGATACTTCAGGTAGGGCTGGTGTAGTTGACTTCTTGTATCTTTCCATCTCTAAGATTAGAATATTCTATATAATAGAGTTAGCCAGCCATATATCATCCCCCATTCCCAACAACCCACTTTGCCTCTCATTTTACAAGCTAATGCAATCTTTCTTGAGTGTCATCCAGAATTATAGAAATCAGTATCAAAAAGTATACTAAGAAAATATTCACCAAAGAAATGATGGTACATCCATATGGCATTATAGATAAGGATGCAGTTTAAATGTAAATCAAGAAAGCCATGTTGAAATCATCTTTCATTTTAAAGTTGAAAAATGATTCCCATTCCTATTTCCATAAGTAAGAGAAAAATATTTCCATTTTTATGTGAAAGCTAGTGAAAACAGTGTAGCTCAGGTTACATTCAGATTAGCTAAAAAAGCTCTAAAGAAATTTCTATAAAGAATTATTTAAATATAGCAATCACAAAAAAATACACAAATGCCACATGGGATACCTTTAATTTGCTGGATCATGTTTTGTTGTTATTATAATTATAGAGTCACAAATTCAAAGTTTGAAGTGACCTTAAAGGTCTAACCTATAATCAGAAGTATGAAAGTATTCTATGACATTTCCAAGTCACCATCTAATCCTTGTTTGAATTTGCTTAGTAACAAAGAACTCACTACCAACCTAAGCAGATCCAATACCTTTTGTTTTCCTCTCTGTGTGTGCACATTGTCCTTAAATTTTCCCTCTGGTTCCAAACAGAATATATTCACTCTTTCTTTCACAAGAAAGTAACCTTTTAAGTAATTAGAAAATAAAGTCCAGATTAAAGATTCACATTTTATTCTGTTGACAAGGATTCAGTAAGTGCTTACTCTGTTATCATGCACTGTGCTAAGCACTGGGAATATAGAGAAAGGAAAAAACTGTCCCTGCCCTCAAGGAGCTTACACTCTACTGAGTGAAGAGATAGCATGCAAACAACTATATACATATGACATATACAGTGTAAATAGGAAATCATCACAGAGAGAAGGTACTTAAGTGCAGAGAGGGGTTCTGGGAGAGGCAGTAATGGTAGTAGTCCACAAGGCTGATTAAAGAATATGGGATGTGAGTCTTGAAGGAATCCAGGAAGTCAGAAGGGAGAGAGCATTTCCAGCATGAGAGAACTCCAGTGAAAAGGCCTTGAATCGGGAGATGGGATGATATGTTCCAGAAGGCCTATATTACTAAACAGTATAAAGTCTCTTTGGGTAACTTAGTCATGTGCTTCTCTAAACTGATGTAGATTATCTGGAAGACAATAGATCACGAATTTCAAAGGAATTAATGAAAAAATGCAAATGAAGGTAGCCTAGCTGTACCAGACCTAAAACTATATTATAAAACAGCGGTCATCAAAACCATTTGATACTGGCTAGGAAATTGAGTAGTTAATCAGTGGAATAGGTTAGATTCACAGAATAAAATAGTCAATGACTATAGCAATCTATTATTGGATAAACCCAAAGACCCCAGCTTCTAAGATGAGAATTCACTATTTGACAAAAATTGATGGGAAAATTAGAAATTAGCATGGCATAAACTTAGTTTTGACCCCCACCTAACACCCTATACCAAAATAAGGTGGAAATGGATTTATGATTTAGACATAAACAGTGATACCATAAGCAAATTAGAAGAACAAATAGTCTACCTCTCAGATTTGTGGAGGAGGAAAGACTTTGTGCTAAAGAAGAACTAGAGTACATTATGGAATGCAAAATGGATAATTTTGAGTATATGTTAAAAAGTATAGACAAGAGTAGAAGGGAAGCAATAAACTATGGGAAATTTTTTTACATTCAAGGGTTTTGATAAAGGTCTCATTTCTAAAATATATAAAGAATTGACTCAAATTTATAAGAATTCAAGCCATTCTCCAATTGCTAAATGGTCAAAGGATATGAACAGGCAATTTTCAGATAAAGAAATTAAAACCATTTCTAGTCATATGAAAAAATGCTTTAAATCATTATTGGTCAGAGAAATGCAATTTAAGATAATTCTGAAGTACCATTACATACCTCTCAGATTGGCTAAGATGACAGGAAAAGATGATGATAATATTGGAGAAGATGGGGGAAAACTGGGACACTAATACAGGGCTATCAAAATGTGCATACCCTTTGATCCAGAAGTGTCTCTACTGGGCCTATATCTGAAAGGGATCATAAAAAAGGGAAAAGTCCCCACATATGTAAAACTGTTTGTAGCAGCCCTTTTTGTTTTGGCAAGAATTGAAAACTGAGTAGATACCCATTAGTTGGAGAATGGCTAAATAAATTATGGTATATGAATGTTATGGAATATTATTATTTTATCAGAAACAATCTACAGGAAGATTTCAAAAAGGTCTGGAGAGGCTTACATGAACTGATGCTAAGTGAAGTGAATAGAACAAAGAAATTATTGTACACAGCAACAAGAAGATTATAAAATGATCAATTCTGATGGGTGTGGCTTTTTTCAACAGTGAGGTGATTCAGGCCAGTTCCTATGGTCTTGTGATGAAGAGAGCCTTCTGCACCCAGAGAGAGACAGTGGAGACTGAATGTAGATCACAACATAGCATTTCACTCTTTTTGATGTTGTTTAGCTTGTGTTTTGTTTTCTTTCTCATTTTTTCCCCTTTTGATCTGTTTTTTCTTGTGCAACATAATTGTAGAAATATATATAGAAGAATTAGACATGTTTAACATATATTGGGTTACTTGTCATCTAGGGAAGGAGGTTGGGGAAAGGGAGGGGAAAATTTGGAACAAAGGTTTTGCAAGGATGAACGTTGAAAATAAAAAGCTTTAATAAAAAAAAAAAACTTACAAAAACAAATTGATCAAGTTTGACTGATCCATCAATAATACATAGTTCTTCACTAAACTCATATTCAAAAGTATTTACAGTTTGGCAGAACACTTGCTTTAGTTTGTGTTAATAGGTTCATGGGTAGGAACATTGATTGATTGAAAATCATAGAGATAATCTACTGAAGTCCAGCCTCCTTAATTTACAAATGAGGAAACTGAGGGCAAGGAGTCTAATTTGTCCAAGCTCATAGAGATAGCAAGTGGCAGGAGAAGAAACACTTTAATTCCAAATCCAGTGCTCTCTCCATTATACTGAATGTTCGTAGAGTAAAACCCAGGAACAATCAGTCAACCAACAAAAATTTATTTAATGCCCACTAAGATTCAGACACTGGGCTGGGCACTCTGGATACAAATACAACAAATGAAACAATCCTCATTTCCAACAAGCATTCAATCAACTCTGTGTTGTTATGCAACATTGGATAGAATTTTAATAGGTTCTGAATCCTATTCATATTTTCATAGAGATCAGGATGACCTTCGTTGTTTTGACTGCTATGTCAAACTATTGACTAAGACCTTGCCATCTATTAAAACTCAAATCCCCCAGTCTTTTCTCAATTAAATGATTCTTCATTTGTGTCTTCCATTCCATATCACTATTATCTAAACTTAATCATCTATGCCTTTTAAAGTGTGGTAACATAGTTACTGTGTTTGGGGTGGTAGGGAGATTCAATAACAATGCCATCTGCCAAGTGTGATAAAGACTAATAGCAAGGAAAATGTTTAAGAAGGAAGTTTAGCAATAAAAAAAGTTAAACACATTGCCTCATAAATCAAATTCTTTTGAAAGAATATTCTTCACCCATCATATTTGAAAAGAAATTTCCCAAAACTTTAAAAGAAAGTAAAAGCTCAGTTAGCTACTACATTATGTAGACAGGAAATAGAACTTATTCAAAGAAGCTGGTCAACCAACCAGCCAACTAGTCAACAAACATTTGTTGAGTACTTACTCTTAGTAGGTCATTTAATTTAAGTCTCTCCTGGATTACTTCCTTGGTGTGGTGGAGGGGCTTGGGAAGCTCAATGAAATTATGAGTTGTGAGGTACAGGGTTACCCAAGACAGACCAATAATAGTGGAGAATTCTGACAAAAGGTAATCTACTGGAAAAGGAAATGGCAAACCACTCCAGTATCTTTGCCAAGAAAACCTCATGGATAGCATTAAAACTTGAACAGACCTTGAAAGATAGCAGAAGACAGAAGGACCTGATGTACTATTTTCCTTAGAGCCATAAAAAGTTGGATATGATTGCACAACTGAAAAAGAAAAAAGCAGGCCCTATGCTAAATACAGGGGAATACAAAAAGAAGCAAAGGACAGTCCTTACCCTCAAGATGCTCAGAATCTAACCAAATTGAATCCAATTTTAGTACTTCTTTTTTTATTTTAAAATCAATCTGTCACTTCAATTAATTTGGAAGATTTCTCTTTTAGTTACTGCAGCTCCCTCCATGGAGCTATTATTTCTTTATCTTGGTGTAATTGTAAAGACACAGATTTGGAATTGGAGGATCTGGATTCAAATCTCAGATTAGTCATTTGCTACTTTATGATCTGGGAATTGCAGGGGAAGAATAAGATGCTCTCAAAAGTATTTTTCCACTCTAAATTTGTAGTGGAAAGAAGCAGAGTCAGTGGGTCTGGGTTCAAATTCTAGCTTTCTCAGGTATTCTTAATTTCTCTGGATCTTAGTTTCTTCTGTAAAATGAGTTTTGAATTACATGATTTCTAAAGTCCTTTCCAACTCTGAATTCTATGGTATCACATGATGAATTCCCTGACCCTTTGATTTTTGCAATTTGGTCTAACTGTGTGGTATGGCAAATCCAATTTACAAATACTCAGAGACATCTCAAATGAAGAATAGAAATATTTATTCTTAGCAACTTTCAAGAAGTGAACATCTCCAAACTGGACTCCAGACCAGTTTAGAGAGGTTAATTTCCACAGAGATAGAAATGAGTTATATAGTCGTGACCACAAGAATAATGCTTGGAAATAACATGAACTTGTTAAATTTTGACCTGAATTTTATGATCATCAGTTTTACAACAGTTTACCCTATTCCATTTCCCAGATAAATTAAATCTCAATCTACTTTAGTTAATGATTTTATAAGAAACCATATAATCCCTTCACAAAGATATTTGTTTAGAGGTAAGTAATCCATTAAACTAGGATAACCAAGGAGGCTCAGTTTATCTCAGGATTCTTCAACAAACAGAGATTACCCAGTTTACAGATCCCTTGGAATGTCTCCAGTTCATCAATTAATTAGCTTCTTCTAGAAGTTAAGTAGAGGTCCAGGAGATCAGATATATCTCCTAGAGGAGCAGGTTTTTGTTTTCCTTTCCAGAGTCTTAATGATTAACAGACCCTTGAAATTGGGTCTGGAATTATCAAGTGAAAGGTTTAAGTTTTGGGGTTCTCTTCAAATGGCTTTCTTGGGAAGTGCTCAGTTTCCCATTACACTCATAACTCCTCCTTTTTTCCATTTCTAGAGGTCTAATTTAGTCTTGATGACAAAAAAAGTTTCCAAATAGAGCCCTCCAAAATGAAATGGACTGTCTTGGGAGATTCCTTTTCACTGGAGGTCTTCCAGCAAAGGCTAGATATATTATTTGTTTAGTTATTGGTTATAACAGAGGACCTTATCTCAGTTTCTGGGTTCCAAGTTCTTTTGTTCCCAGTTTGCCTATCCCCAAATAGTTATTAACTAATAGCAAGTTGTAGAAGCCATTGGAGAGGTATTTGAAATAACCAAGTGATAATGGTGTCCTTTGTTAAATCTGAATAGATTGATAAAACATTTCTAATGATCTTGAGGATATTTTAAACATACTTTTCAACATCAATCAATACTGAATGAAAAGCTTGAGAATGAACATGGCCGGTTTGTAAGAGACCCTTCAAAACTAATATGTGTTTTGTCTTTTGATAATTTTTTTTGTCTGTGTTCGATAGATCATGGGCAAGAGTCACAAAGGATAGATGAACATGGATGGGTAGCAATCTCTATCACTGGAGGAAAAACTACATTGATGAAATTAGAACCACATTAGAGCCCTGGAATATTAGATTTGAAAATATTTGTGGTTTGATAGAGCTCAAAAAGAATTTTGTATAGAGTTGACTTAAAAATATATGATAAATATTTTAAACTAGCCAATGATCCCTTAAAGTTTCTCTGCTTTTTTTAAGCTCCTGAAGGAAACAAAATGCACTATTAAATTAAATAGATTAACTCACAGTGTTAACACCATAATGGTTTGTTGAGTATTAAACAAAAGCTCAGAATATGAAAATAATAATTACATGAATAATAATGCATCTTATTTACATATTCATTTATTCATTTGCAATGGGATGGTGAACAGGGTTGCTCTGCCACTCTTATTCTCTCCCAACCTACTACTGTCTCATTGACTATATAGGTTTCTTGATAGAAATATTCTCTCTGCTCTGGGGAGTTATAGCAAAAAAGCCAAAATTTCTCTTTTAATCTCTGAACTCTGAGCAAAGACAACACTCTGGGTAAACATCTCAGTTTTAAATCTTTCTTCCTAGGATATTTGTCTTAACTACCTCCTCTCAATCACATTGTCAATTAAGTACAACCAGATTAGAAAATTTTCATCATTAACACCATTTTAAAAGATAAAATAAACATTTAAAATGAACGTAAACTAACTTTTAAGGAAGAAACTTTCCTTATGCACAGAGAAAAAGACTTTAGACTCCCATGAAGGAATCTAAGTGGGAGAAGAAGAATTGTTGTTTTTGTGTCTATAGTCTGAATGTGTGTGTGTGTGTGTGTGTGTGTGTATGTGTGTGTGTTTGGGGGTGAGGAGGGAGGATGATAACTGTCTTTCACTAATACAGTATCTACCCTAACATTTCTTGTGCTGTTCATTCATACTACTTTGTTTCCAGAATCCTAACATTTGCTGTTTGTGGTATAAAAAATAATTTCATCTTTTATAGAATGGAGAAATCAGAATGGAAAATCCCATTATAGATCAAATTATCACTAATGGGAAGATTTCTAGGGTAAAAACAATTAGGATTTTGGGGGGATGGGACTATTCTATCCTAGAGTTATTGAGAAAGAATATAATGAGGATATATAGTCTGACATGCTACCTAGATTTTGAGAAATCATATTTCAACAGATTCAGAGAAAAGATAAAGTTGGATCCCATGGACTAAAATGTTTCAATGAAATCAGCCTAGGAAGGATGAAAGATGTTCAAGAGTGAAATGTAAAGATACAAAGGAAAATGATTCCAATAAGGAAGAAATATGGAATCTGTCTGAAGAGACTGATGTGAATGCATAGGGAATTGGCCAACCAACTTAGGTTTTTCAAAAAAGAGAGAAGATGGAAGTCAAACAAAGTGATATAAGAGGGTTATAAGAGTGCCAAATGGTCCTGTCAGGAATGCTAAACCTTATAATGAGCTGAAACTGGTGAGTGAAGTTAAGAACAATAAAAAGGACTTTTAAAAGTTATATTGGTAAAGTAGAAAGATCAAATAAGGGATAAGACTTTTGTTGGGAGTTGGTAGATTAATGATTGATAATTGATAGGAGAATTGCTCAGATATGTTTTTGTTGCAAAATATTTCTGCAAAGATGAATGACCTTTACACTGGAAATGACAAGACAAAAATGACTAATGGGGAGTTAATATCCAAGATAAGTAAGGAGATAGCAAGACATCATTCAGCTTCCCTTGGTGAATTCAAGTCACCTGGCTTCGATGATATGTCCTCACACCCTGAAATAACTGACAAATGTGACTGCTAGGCTAATATCAGTCATGTTTAAAAGTTTATGGAAAACAGATTGGGGATGTTATCCTAACTTTCAAGAAAGGGAAGAAAAAAGAATTTGCAAAGTGTAACTTGACTGCTATTACTGAGAAAACTAGAGAGAATTATTAAAATGTTGGTTGGAAAATATCTAGAAAGGAAGGTGGTGATTACAAAGAGCATGATTTCATCAAGAACAAGTTGTTTTAGACTAACCTCACTTTTTTGAAGTTATTAAATTAGTAAAAGAGGGGAAAGGTTGTGGATATAGTTTAACCTAGATTTTTAGCATTGTGAGGTATACAAAAGATATGGATTAGGTAATAATATAATCAGATGGATTCAAAGTTGGTTGGATATTTCAATTCAAAGACTGGTTAATGGTTCAGTGTAATATGTCAGGAAGTCTCTAATGAAATCCCCCAGGGATTTGTGATTGGTTTCGTTCTACTTAACCTTTTCATCACTAAATTGGGTATAGGCATAGATGGGATGTGTATGAAATTTTTGGATGACACAAAGCTAGAAGGGATAGTTAACACACGAGAGTTGGGATTCCAAAGTATCTTGACAATCTTGAGAATTGGGCTGAATCTAACAAGATGAAATTCAATAGGGATACATGTCAAGTCTTATCATAAAGTACAAACTTTATCCCCCTGAATTTAAGATGGGAGAGACTTGTATAGACAGCAGTTGTTCTGAAAGGGATCAGATTTTAGTGCTTTGAAAGCTTAATATGAATCCACAGTGGGATGTGGCAGTAAAAAGAAACTAATATAATCTTAGGCTACATTAGGTAGGGCATCACTTCCAAGAATAGGGGGGTGATAATCCCACCATACTCTGCCCTTGTCAGATCTGATCTCCATGAAGTATTGAGTTTAATTCTGGGCATGACATTTTAAGAAAGAACATCTAAAAGAAGGCAAGGATGCTGAAAAGTCTTGAGACCATTCATATGAATATCTAATGAAGCCCCTAAGTATTTTTGGTCTGGAGAAAACAAGACTTGGGGGATAGGGTTCAGGTACCTGAAGGGCTTTTCTTTGGAAAAGAGATTAGATTTGTTCTTTTTGGTGTCTGGCACAATGGGTAGAAGCTTAAAAGAGGCAAATTTATGCTCAAAATCAGGAAAATTTTCCCAATAATCTGAACTGTTGAAAAGTGGAATGGTTTATTTTGAGAGGTGATGGGCTTCCCTTCCTTGGATGTTTACAAGCAGAAGCTAAATAGTAACTTGCCCAGGAGATTCCTTAATGAAAGGATTGGACTAGATGGTCATCAAGATCCTTTTTAATTATTAAATTTCATGATTCTTTGGTGGCATCTACCACACTTGGCAGTTGTCTAAATCTGCATATCTTCTTAAAGTTTCTTTTTCCTACTTGATGAGACTTTTACAAATCTTATTGAATGCTGAGCTCTTCCTTAATTCAGTCTCCTTCCTGGACTAGAGTCCCAGAACTGATGAGATAAGTTTTTTAAAGGATCTCTCTCAATTTAATGAAGGAGAAACTTGTTTTACTCTTCATAAAGAGATAAGAGAATATTAACATATTTTTTAATTAGTTAACATCTTAATAACCTATTTATTATCTTTTCTATTTGTCCATATTTTCTGTGATTATTTCAAAAGACTAGGACACTAAATCTCTTCTCTTACTCATTCCTTCATTTAATAAGTATTTATTAATTGCTTACTTTGTGTTCAGCTTGTGCTTGTGAAAGAGATTGAAAGATGAAAAAAAGAAACTGTCCCTGAATTCAAGGATGTACATTTAACTGGAATAAAGCAACACATCCATAGTTAAGTAAGTTAATTTTGGAAGGGAAGATGTATTAATAACTGCTTGAGGATCAGGACAGCCCTCATGTAGGAGGTGACCTTTGAACTAAATCTTGAAGGAAGTCAGGGATTCAGTGACTAACTACTGCATTCTGGGTCCTGGGGTGTGGACAGGAGAATAAGGTATTGTTAGGGTCATAGCTATTCTTTACTTTGTAACATTGAATTATCATTACTCAAACCCTTTGGTGCTAGAACCTCAGGCACCTCACAATACATCCCAGTGCACAAGATATTGGTCACACACAATCGGAGAGAACACAAACAGACACATCGTAAAAGTCACCTAACAAAACCATAGCCCCAGGATCTTGCTGTTTTATCACCAAAATGTTTCATGTTTCTTTCTATTCTTTTTTCTTCCAAAAACACACTATTCTATCGCTGGAGTATAATAGACTAGTCTTAATAGCAATCTAGTGCCTCATGTTATTTCTGCTTTTATAAGGGCCATCTTAGAGTGAGAAAGGAAAAAAAAAAAGATTCCTTTCTTATGTCTACTACTAGCAGCTGCTGCTTTGTTGTCCCATAGGGTAGCTGCTCTGTTATCCTTATTTTAGTAACTCTACTTTTAACAGGATCATGTTGAACTGAAATAATCATATTTTCTATTACCAGTCATGCAGACCTGACTTAAGAATCCCCCAAAATGGTTACAAGAGTCATCTTACATATACTGGCAACTTAAATGATAATAGTTCCATACCACATCAGACAAAACCAGATGTTCAATTAAATAAAAAGAGCAGATGTCAGCTCCCCAAGAACCACTGTAAGCAATTAAATGGTAAACTAATTTAGTACTTCATACTTTTAGGATATGTGGTTTCATCCATCTGGGTATTTCCTCCAATGATATAGACCTCTCTATGCCTCAGTAGCTCTTCACAAATTACCATCATCCAAAGAAAGGCAACTAATAGTGTAAAATAGGTTAAGACACTATACATAAAAGCTTGATTGCTCTATAAAGAAAGGCTCAAACAGCAAACAATTTAATCATCTTAGACTAGTGATTCTAAGTAGAAGAAATTGTAAAGTAGGGGAAATTAATCTTATATACCCCTAGCTTATTGCTACATCCAATCCAGATGGACTTTGCCAGACTTGTTATAAATACTGTTCCCTAAAGTTCCTGATAGATTAATAACCACATTTAAGATGTTACTAGATGGTAATAACAACGTGTTGCTATCCAATATAATATTTGCCTTCTAATATCCTTCAAACCTAAATAAAATAAATGAATAATATAGGTGTATATATTGCTCAGTACTAGAAAAGAGAAATCTGGGTAGAATTGAGCTGAAAGAGACTTTAGATGTGATTTAGTTTAGTATTATAATTTTATAAATGAGGAAAACAAGGCCCAGAGGAATAAGAGACCTATATTTCAGTGTTTATCAGAACTCTGGGTCCAGAAATGTTCATCTTTTTAATATATAGGTGGACATGGCTTCCATACCTAGCTATTCTGCCTAAATGAGAACATTCATCTGTATACTTCTCCACTAACTAACTTGTCTCTCTAGTAATGTCATTTCTTGAATTTTTAACACCATTTTTTTTGCAGTCTTCCCCCATTAGAAAGTAAGATTGTTGAAGGCAGGAAATGTCTGGCTCAGTTGTATTTGTATCCCTCACATTTATCTTGGGGATACAGTGCTTGGGACATAGTAATAAATGTGGCCTCTCTTTCCCCTCCCCACCTATCTGTCTCCATTCATCCATATACCCACTTAACCATCTACCTACCCATTCATCCATTTAATCTCTCACTGGTTTCTCAGTCTTTGGTCTCCTTTTTCATTTATTTCCTATTTGATTTGGTCTTCTCTCTCTCTCTCTCTCTCTCTCTCTCTCTCTCTCTCACACACACACACACACACACACACACACACACTCTCTCTCTCTCTTTATATATAGATATCTATATATATCTATCTTACTTTCATTGACTTGACTTATACTTGTTTTTTATTTGTCTGTTCTATTAATCTATTTTAATCTACCTATTTCTCCCTTATTCTACCTGATCTCACTGAAATCTTTCTAGGTACAAGCATCTAGAAAGGGCTTTTAGGGGTGAAGGATAATATATGAATGGCTGAAGGGTTCTATGTTTATCCTTGTGGTGTCAAGAGAATATCACAAAGAGTCCTTAACATTTTGGATGAACCCCTTGTGGCAAATTTATGAGAATTTGTGGACAAGAATTCCACAAGATACACAGGCATAGATGGGCCATGCATTACAATAAGAATGAGTTGATAAAAGAGTCAAGAAAATATAGGAGAGGATTTTTTCAAGAGGAGTTGGTCTTACAAAAGAAAGAGAAGAACCTTCTCTTCCTCTGAATCTGAAGCAAAAGAGGTTTGAATAGAGAATGTTGAGAAAAGAAATTTTAATTAGGATGTAAAATTAGCAATAATTAGGGAAATCAGTTTCTATTTTATCAGTCAAGCATGATGCCCACCCTTCTGCTAAGGGGGAGCATGGATGAGAAGGTGTACATAGCTTGAGGAGAGAAGATTTGGATTGTATGCTGTGGAGATTGTAATGGAATCAGTTAAGGCAGGATAGAAGGACTGCTGTGCAGCAGTGAGAGCCCAGTTGAGATGAGAGCATAATTTTCAGCAGACATAGTCGGCACAGTTGTCTGACTTTCCCAGTAGTACTGAGAAGTATGGGGATGAGTGAAGAAGGCAGAGGGTTGGGTTAACTCACAATTGGGGTTTGGGGGTCAAAACGTGTGTTGGAGCTGTTAAGTAATTCTGAAGAGAAAGAAGTTATGTCACAGAAAATATTTTCCAGAAACCTTAAAAATGACAAAAAATAAGATTCACCTTTTCTGTGGAAGGCATGTTAACGTAGCAGGAAAAGAAACCAATTTGTTGTATTTGAAAAGGTCTAGCACTTTCTTATCTCTTTTTGGAGGCTGATTGTGGGACCAAAAGGTTACAGTTTCATGCCACAACCATGAAATTGCTGACTTAATCTAGCCATAGTAGGTTCAGGAGAAATAAAATATATATATTTTTTTCATCTCCTACGGCATAATGAACTATGTGCTTTCTGAGCTAGTATTGAATACCACTCAAGACAAGTAGCAATTTCCATGAAGTGACAGATAAGCAGTTTTAGGGAAAGCTGCTGCCAAGGATGATTCATTTGAAATCAACCTTGACAGTTTTCCTGCTGAGATAGCTGGCAGAAAGGAATACTAGTACAAAGGTTAAATTCTCTCCTTCTTAGTTGCTGGGGACCTTCTAGGTTTGCAACCTTGAGTTCTGCTGCTCCAAATAGTATAATCATAATACTTGAGGGAGCTTTATTTCTGGAAGGGAACTTAGAGATCATCTCATCTGATTTTTTCATTTTACAGATGGGGAAACTGAGGATCTTTTTAACCCAAGGTTACATAGCTAGAAGGTAGGATACCTATAATCTGAACCCAGATCTTCTGTTTCCACAGATTTCTTTTCACTATATCACTCTGCCCCACAGGATAACTCATGGTTTCCGATACAAAAAGTAAATCATTATGATTATAGAGATTTAGATCTAGAAAGGACCTAAGAGAATAATCATTGCATTTTACAAATGTGAATCCTGATGCTTAAGGAGATTTAGTGAATTATTATCCAAAGAAAGAAAACTGGGATGAGATGGAAGCAGGTCTAGTGATTTCAAAGATAACAACAAATATTCTTTCCATGTTCTGTGTTGTGTAATTTTCTGAGATGACGGTAGAAATCTTCTGTCTGAACTTACTGTATTGATCTTCTGACAGTAAAGTCTTCTCCCCATATTTTTGCACATGGTAGATCCTTGATAAAAACTGACAGATGGATGAACTCAAATAGAAATTACATTGATTGTTGAAATCCATAATAATCCTTCAAATCTGAGCAACAGTTCTAATCTTTTCTTCCCTCAAACTTTTTACCAGAGCTGCTAACAATTGGGAAATTGGCTGACTTCAAGGTTATCTCATTCACTTTGCCTACCCCCATCCAAAAGAGGTCATTATTTTCCAAAAAGAAGATGGAAGGAAGACAGAGGGTGGGAGAAGCAAGAGAAGAGAGGAATTTACCTAAGCTAAAGTCCAGTGTTTGGTGGAGAATTTTCCAGACTCTACTTTGCTGTACTGTGTCATTTTTTTTTTCAAATTTGTTGGAATAAATTTGGACTTCTTAATATCTTTTGTAAACCTTTTAATTTGGTACATTTTTGGTGAGTTTTATAAAATTGTGAGATCTTTTTGAGTCAGTTTACTCATCACTGAATGGCTAAGATTACTGTTCTCACAAATCAATGACGTCTCTTTTCAGTCATTGGAATATGGTGTTAGCACGTAGTTTTAGCCAAAGAAGAATGAAGATATGATTTACTTACACTTAGTGCCTAGCAGCTTTAAAAAGGAAAAGACATTAAGTATAGTCACTCTTGCTTCAAGCATAATCATCATTTATAATTCAGATCTGGGATCTCAAAAAGGTGAACACTCCCTCAAATAAAGCAATTAGATATGATTGGTATGTATTATATCTATCTGTGTATGTACATATTGTCTCTCCTGTTACAGGTAAGCTCTTTTAGGACAAGAATTCTGATTTTTTGCCTTTGAATCCATAGCACTTAGCACAGTTCCTGGTACTTAATAAATCTTGTAGATAGATTAGTTCTTTTCAATCTTGCCTGCCAATCCCATCTGATTTGTCCATCTCCCCCTTAATTCTTATATGAGGGCTTTACCTCTTGTTCCATTGACCTAAAAGGTTATATAAATGCTAGCTATTGGTTTTGTAACCTATGGAATTAAAAAATAAAAGATCATAATCTTTTATAATTCCATAGACATATGTCCAATATCTGCTTTATCAATGGCATGCTATCAACTCCATACTGATACAGAATATAGGTTTCGCTAGGGAAATGAATTCTGTCCAAGAGAAACTGCTAATGATTTGTTTTGTGTTATGTGATATCATTTGAAAAGCAAATCTGGGAGGAAGACATGAATTTTCACACAACAAAAGCCACCAATGATAGCGACAACATTGCTGCTGTCTTTAGATTACTTTGGCAAGACTCTGATCTGTGGTTTGCAATTGAAAGCTCATTCCCCCTAGGCAATTCTGAAAGATCTGTCACTGCTCTTACCACAAAGCATAAGAAATGTGGTTTGCTCGAGATAAGCCCTCAAATCCACTGGATTGAAGACTGTCATCTCTGTTTTAGGCTTCTAGAAATAAGATGTTATTGTACAGACAGCTAAATGGCTTGATGCTATGGGAGAACCTGGCACAATTTTAGAAACCACACCAAAAACGTACAAAATTAAAAGCTTATGAAAAGTAATTTTTAAAATAGTCTAGAATTATCAATAAATCTAAAAAAAAGCATTTGAGTCACTAGACCATAATATAGTATTGAAGTTCTCCCAAAGTTTCTACCATGCCCCATCAGAATCATATAAGACTTAGTGACAGAAGTGACCACACAGATAACATTGTTCCATGAGTCACTGACTATTGACATCATTGGGAGATGAGGAAACTTATGTTTACATAAAATGTTTTCCAGTTTTGTAGAAAGTACTTATACCAAGTCAAACAAAAGAATTTCCAATTGATAGAAAAATTCTCATCAATCATAGATCTAGAGATTAAAGCTACTTTAGAAGTATTTCAGACTTTCTTTACTTTATAGATGAGGAAATTTGGGCCCAGAGAGGTTCAGTGAATTAATCAATGTAATACAGGCATTAAGTAATTTATGGCAGGGAAAGAATATGAACTTTTTTTTTGATTAAACCAAGCTTTATTTGTAATTCTCTTACTGCAAATACTTCTGTGACAACTGCTTTGATCCATGCAATACTATGAAGTCTCTTCAATTAAATCGTCCATAATTCAATAGAGATAAGACTAACCACCCAAAGTTGAAAACAAAAATCAATGAAAATGAAAAAATATATATATTATCAATCATACTATGACATGCTAGATGATTGATCTATTGAAAAAGTCCATCTTGAATTAAAAAGGAAGAAGAGATTGAGTTAGATCACATTTAAGAAATAGCCCAGTATATTCCCTATTCCTTAACTGCTTGCCAACTTCCATCTTTTAATAGCAACATTCCCCAGTGATATTCTATAAATGTAGACTAAAATGTCAATTTATGACGCAAAAAAATATCAATAAACACTTTTAAAAGTTAATTATAATATCTTAGTATTGGACAGGATTTCAGACAGAGTTTCAGTTCCTTCTATCAAGTTCAAAGTTGCTTTTTTCTTTTTAACTTTTACATTACCTTTCCACAACGTCTTCCTAGGTTTGCCCTCTGGGGCTGAACTAAGCAGAAAAAGTCTTATTTTACCCTCTTCTACATATCAGCTATATACAATCTTGAAGACAGCTTGCATGTTGTCTCTAATTCTCTTATCTTAAGATCTCTAGTTTCTTCACCTCTCATATGTAATGATCTTAGGCTATTCACCCTTTTCTAGAAGCTCCCCACTTTATTGATGACTTTCCTAAAATATGTTACTTAGGTTCAGAGATGTAGAAGCAGAAATAGACATGGATCAGTCTTCTATCAAGAAGAAAAGTCAACAAATGGACAACCCAACTGTCCACAAGATATAAAGACATCAGAGGAGATCTATAGTGCATTTGGTGGATTTTCATAGGCTTTTATGTAAAGACCTGGACAAGATCAACATGAAAGAGTATTGCAATGCACTCACAGTGATGAAAGAGCAGATCTGTCAACTGTCAAAGTATTTAAAAGGTCTTGAGAGCACGTGGGTATTACAATAGTCCCTAGTATAGATCTTAGGCAGCTAGTGTTTCATCTGAAGTCAGGAAGACCTGAATTCAAATCTGATCTTAAACTTAACTAGTTGTGTGACCTTAGGCAAGTCACTTAACTTGTTTGCTTCGGTTTCTTCAACTATAAAATGGAGATAAGAGTAGCACCTACCACACAAGGTTATTGTGAGGATCAAATGAGATATTTGTAAAGCACTTGGCATAATGCTTGGCACATAGTAGGTGCTACACAAATGCTTATTCCCTTTTCCCCTTATAAAGCTTTATATATTGTAGAGATTCAAGTAATTAGTATTACAAAGAATAATTAGCAAATTCATGAATAAATGAAATCTGATGCTGAATAATGCTGAATTATGAATAATGCTAATAAGAGTCTATATTTTCCTTCCCCAATTCATTAAGGTCTAATAATAAGTGAATCATACATTTGATATGTTACATAGTATAGTAATTCACATACTTAGTGATTGATTAGTAATTGTTCAGTAATTGGCCTTAGTAGTATATAATAAATCAAATGGAAAAAGCTGGATTTCTTAGTCCTGCCTATAAAATGTCTCCATGATTGAGCTGATTAGACATTTGCCTAAACAACCAGAACTGGTTCTAATGGGGCCAGTAGGATTTCAAAGGAGGCTACAAAGAAGATCAGCAATTGATGTAGACTTACTGTCTTCCCCTATCAGGAAGACAGTAAGACCAATTCCCGGTCTATCCTTAGTGATTATGAGGATGGAACTCTTTATCAACCTCTATTATCTATCCTCCAATTTTTGTGTATCTTTACACAACCTATGAGCTATTGATTAGCATATTTTTAATTTGGTCTGGGACTTGGTCGGCCAAGTGCAATCCCATCTGCCTCCTTGATACCTCCTTCTGAGTTCCCACCTTTACTTCCCTAGTTTCCCTGAGAAACTTTCAAGTTTGTATTTTTCCTGTAAAAGATCTACTCATGTTGATAAGGTTTAGATTTAAGGAAGCAAAATGAGATTAGGGTTTCTGGTGGTCAGGGAGTTAAATGATAAGGTCTAGTGGTAGGTTTAAGGTTCAAGGAACCAAATGGAGAGGTTTGGCTCCCCTGCAACCCTTGGGATTCGGCCCAAGGGTAGGGAGTTCTGAGGATTCCCTTTCTGGCGGTGCAGAGGGTCTCTATAAAGGAATTTACCGACCCCAAAACCTAGATTGATAAAAGATGTTTATTATGGGGATTGGAAGTATGGTTAGAAAACCTTACAGAGAGGCATAAAGTCTGGTTGGGGAACTAGGTAAGGGTAAAGAGAGGATGGCATTGGAAAGAATATTCCAGTGGACAGAGGTCCTTGGCATCCCAAGCATGGCATGAAACCTCTGCAAAGAGAGGGTTTAAGTTGGGCTCTTTTATATTGAGTATCTTAGTGGGGCTGGGACAGCCCAAGTTGGCTCAGACCCAGGGGTGGATGGGACAAGCCTGGATCTCCTATTGGAATTCAAAGGGATGTTTTTTGACCAGGATTTGTAATTGAATCAAAGGTTCTGGCATCCTGGAAAGACAACTTGTCTGGAGAGGATATGCCTCAGCCAGGAAGGGCTGAGAATCTAAAAGGAATCACAGATCAATAGGAAATAGTTTCTTAAAGGAGCACAACCTTCTTCAATGATGAAGAATCTTCACTAAATAAATCCTTTTCAGGTTTAAGCCCACTATGAAGCAATTCTCTTTCCCTCATAATGCTTTCCTTTTAATAGTGCCTTTCTTCTTACTCTAGCTAACTTTGGTTAGTCTGCTAAACTCCTCTATAGATCTAAACTGAATTGTGAGTACCCCTGGAGAACTTGTGTTTTCTTTGATAACTATAGACTCTCCCAATTCTTTCATATTTGCCATTCCTGGTACCTATTTTATCTTTTATTTTGTTTGTAAACTCTTCCCCTAAATAAACCTTCCTTTTGTCAAAAAAAAAAAAATGGCCATTGTGAATTTATCACATGTTTATTTAGAACTAGGAATTGCTACATCAACTTTAGCACAACCACTCTGAATGGAAGTTACAAAGGTTTATTGACTACCTATACAAAAAGATCTTATCAATCCCTTAAAAGAGTAATTATCTTTGGGTATGGTTGATCTTCATGCTAGGTTGATCCTGGAGAGGAAATAATTCAAATTAAAGTATTCAGGGCCAAGAATTAATTAGTTAATTAATACTTTGAGAAGAGCAATTAAATTTGTTTTGTTTGGTCCCTGAAGGCAGAACTAGCAGCAATGGGCAAAGTTGTAAAGAGACTAATTTAGATTTGATAGCAGGAGAATTTTTCTCAACAAGTATTACTATCCCAAATTGGAATTTGATTGTCTCAGGAAGTACTGGACTTTCCTTCAGTAAGAGTCTTCAAGCAAAGTCTGCATGGTTCTTCCATTGTAGAGGCCTATTGTGAAAAAGATTACACCAGATGACTTTGAGTGTTCCTTCCAATGCCAAGATTCTGTAATATGAGAAATAAATTTATATAAAATAAATTTTAAAGGTAAACTCAATTAGTTATTCTTCACTCAAGACTCTGAAACAAGAAGTCAATCCTCAACTTGAAATAACTTTAGCTTTAAAAGGTCAGAGAATTTTTAAAAAAGTATTATCAAAAGCCTTGGCATCTGGGGACACCCTTTATAAATAATAATAGCTAGCATTTTTACCATGCCCTGAGGCTTAGAAAATGCTTTACATATATTTTTTCATTTGAGTCTTAGAGTACAAAATTAATTGACATTTGTAGAGCACTTCTAAATGGATAAATTGCTTCTCTATATCATGTCTTTGGATCCCTCGGTTCAAGCCTATTGTTGAAGTGTGAGAAATGAGGGGTGAGAGATACCCTAACACCAATGGAGTCCCCTGCCCAGGCATTGCAGGTTTTTGCAAAAGAATTCTCAGTCCCAATCTGCAAGCCAGGTTTTTTTTGGCAAAAATGGGTTTATTACACTGAGAAACAACTTCCCAGAGGGCTAGTTTAAAAAGAAATTTAACAAAGGTAGGTTTTTGGCAAAGATGGGTTTATACTGAGAAACAGCTTCCCAGTGGGCCGAATCCTCATAGGAAATTAGCAAAGATTTGGGATACAGCTTTTGATTATATTAGATTTCTATGGCCTGGGACTAGGGAAAAATCTCAAGATGAATTTGAGGGACTAATCAATAATGGGTGGTAATTATGCCCCAGGCCAAGATCTCCAATTGAATTGCAGGTAGAGATTATTATGAAGTTTCCCCTAGAAAAAGGAGAGTAGGGTTGTTCCCAGTGGTCAGGAAGGGTTGGGATTTAAGTTTTTCCAATCCAGGTTCACCTCCCCATCCCTTCTACCTCCCCACCCCCCCAAAACCAGGAGGATACCTTTCCTATTGCATCACTATGAGGGCAGTATAATAACTATACCATTATCCCTCTCATTTTATGTAAGAGCAGACTGTGACTTGCCTAGTATACAGCCAGTAAATATATGGGAACATTTATATGCCTTCATTTGCAGAATGAATTTTCTGATAGTCATCAAGCCTATGGTCCAACTAAAGGCATTATCAATTAATTAGATTCATAAGATTTCACTCCAATCTCGCTTCTCTGATTTACAATAAGGTTCAAGGAGGTTTTAAAAGCCTTCCCATACTCATTACATTTATAGGGCTTCTTTCCCATACAAAATCTCTGATGCATGTCAAAGCTCAAGGAAGTTTTGAAAGCTTTCCTACATTGACACCCTTAATGATTTTCTTACCCTGGTCTTCCAGACCCCAAGCATAGCACTCTATTCATTCTAGTGTAATAGTTCTCTCATTTCTATGAAGTAGATGCTACAGTTATTATTTTTGCTATTTTACAGATGAGGAAGCTAAAATAGAGAGAGATTAATTAACCTGTCTGTAGTTAGAGAGCTAGTTAGAGTTGTAAGTGTGATTTGAATCTAGGTCTTTCCCAACTGCAAATAGTTTTTTTTGGTCAGGCAGTTAGTTCAGCTATAATAAATAGATATGTAAAGACAGATGTAGAGCTGGAAGATAACTTTGACATCGTTTGGCCTAATAATCCAGATGTAAAGTGATGAAGGCTGGTTCCATAGCCCTGGCAGTAGTAGAGATGAGAAGAGAAGTATGCAAAAGATGTTAAACTTGGAAATTCAATGGATCTTGGCAACAGAATATGTATGGGTGATGAGAAAAAGTGAAACATTGAGGATGACCCTTAGATTGAGCTCATAGGCATCTGCGAAGATAACAGTACCATTCATAGTAATGAAGAAATTAGAAAAAGAAGTTGGTTTGGGGGAAAAGATAATGAGTTCAATTTTGAACATGTTGACTTTGCCATATCCATGAGATATCCATTTTGAGGTATATGAATGGCTATTGGAGATGGGAAACTGAAAGTAGAAAGAGAGTTTAGGCTTTCATATATGATCCCTAAGATTTTGAGAATACTAGAGGTGGCATATAGTACTCTAGGTTTATGGAGTGCCTGTGCAACTCATTGTACTTTGGTCCAATTGTATTTTGAAGTTTTTCTTTATGTGACCCCAAATTTGCCCCTCTCAAATTTTTGCCCATTTTGACTTTGCCAAGGAGAATGAATCTAATCTTTCTTTTACATCAGTGGTTCTCAATATATGATACAGGGACCCATGGCAGTTCTTGAGACCTTTCCAGTGGATTCATTAGATTAAAACTATTTTCATAATAATGTCAAAACACTTTAGTTTCTAATTTGGTAAATGCTAATCATCATAACCCACATGAACAAAAACTTTTGCATGAAGGCTGGTTTTCACAATCTTTAAAATTTTAAAGAGATCTTGAGACCAAAAAGTTTGGGAATGGCTGCTTTATATAGTGAGATATTAAAAACTTGAAAACAGTTATTAGGTGCCCTTCTAAGTCTTCTCTTCTCCAGGCTAAACATCTCTAGTTCTTTTGATCAGTCTTTATCTGGCAATTACTTTCCTCTGAATACTGTCCAATTTATCTGTATCTTACCTCATGTGGTAGGGCCAAAATTTGAAAAATGACTTTGGGTGTGGTCTGACTAGGGAAGAGTAAAAGAAAGATATTATATTCTCACTCCTGGGCATTTTGTTTTTCTTAATGCTAAACTAATGGAGTCTAAACTAATGGAGGCATTACTATTGACCGCCACACTTTCTGTTCATAACAATCTTTGTAGTTCACTAAAATCCCCATGGCTTTTTCCAGAAGAACAGATATCTAGCCACGCCTTCCCCATCTTTAACCTTTTTAGTAGATTATTTAAGCCCAAACATACAGATTTCATTTATGCCTTTTGACTAAAATCTAATTTTATCTAATTAAATATGACACAGTTTCACAATTTTTCAAGATCACATTGACTTCCTATATTTGTCCAGTATGTTAGTTATTCTTCTGTTTCACATTTTCTGCAAATTTGATAAGTACATCATATATGCCTTTATTCAAGTCACTGATCTGATAAAATATTAAATAGTTTAGAGCCAAACTCAGATCCTGAGGGGGCATTCCACTGGAAACTTTCTACCAAAGGTGACATTGAAATATTTCTCAGAATTTCAGAGTTGCAATAGACATCAGTAGCTATCTTGTTTGGAAAGATTTAAGAAGTAGTGGTCAGTGGCTATTCAGGCTTTGGTTGAAATTCTCCATAGAGGAAGAAACTTATCAGTTCCTAAGGCTGCCCATTCTACTTACTCTAGCTGGCAAAAAAGTTGGTTTTTTTTTTCCCCTGATGTCAAATCTAAATTTTCTCTTTATAGTTTCTATCCGTAACTCCTAGCTCTGCCCCCTGGAATCAAGAGAAATAAATCGATTCTGTCTACAACATAGCTTTCCAAATACTTGAAGACAACTACCATTTACCACCTCCATGCTGGTCATATCTTTTCTTCTCCTGGCTAAATATAGGATTACAGTTCATATTTAGAGATGGCAAGGACACTTGATATCATCATATCTAAGTCTTTGATTTTACATTTGAAGATGCCAGAAAAATTTAAGTGTCTTTAACAGAAATAAAATGGCAATGCTGGGGTTTGAACTCAGGTCTTCTAATCTCAAATTTATCATTCTTCCTTGTCAAACAGCCAGATGGATAGAATGATGGACCTGGAGTTAGGAAGACTCATCATCAGGAGTTAAAACAAAAACAAAAATAACTGGCCTCAGACATTTCCTGTCTATGAAACCTTGGGCAAGCCAGTTAACACCATTTGCTTCAGTTTTCTTATCTGTAAAATGAACTGGAGAAAGAAATGGCAAACCACTCCAGTATCTTTGACCAAACCCCTCCCCCCCCAAAAAAAAGCTCAAAATAAAAAGAAAAGGGATCTATATGTACAAAAAAAATTCATAATAGCTCTTTTTATAATGACAAAGAATTGGAAATCGAGGGGATGTCCCTCAGTTGGGGAATGGCTAAAAAAGTAGTGATGTATGATTGCAATAGAATACTATTGTGCTGTAAGAAATGATGAGCAGGGCATCCAAAAAGAGAACTATGGGAGAGTGAATGTGGATCAAAATATTTTCACCTTTTTGTCATTGTTGCTGTTGTTTGTTTGCTTATTATTTTTCTTTCTCACTTTTCCCCACTTTGATCTGATTTTTCTTCCAGAGCATAATGAATACAGAAATTTGTTTTGAAGTATTGCCTATGTTTAACCAATATCAGATTGCTTGCTATCTTGGGAAGGGGAGGAGAGGGAGAAAATTTGCAACACAAGTTTGCAAAGATGAATGTTGGAAACTGTTTTTGCATGTATTTAGAAAAATATAATTCTATGTATACATATATTGGATTTAACATATATTTTAACATATTTAACATAGGTAACATAGGCTACCTGCCATCTAGGGAAGGAGGGGAATAGTTGGAACAAGGTTTTGCAAGGGTCAATGTTGAAAAATTACCCATGCATATGTTTTGTAAATAAAAAGCTATAACAATAATAATAAAAATAAAAAAATATAATTCTATTAAGAAAATTAAAAACTAAAAAAAGAAAAAGAAATGATGAGGAGGTAGATTTCAGAAAAACTTGAACTTATGTGAACTGATGCAGAAGTGACCAAAGGCAAGAGAACATTATATTAGTAATAGCAGTATAATGATCAACTGTGAATGATTTAGCTCTTCTCAGGAATACAATGATCTGAGACAATTCCAAAACACTCTTGATGAAAAATGTTGTCTACCTTTAGAGAAAGAACTGATGGAACCTGAATGTAGATCAAAATATCAAATGATATTTTTAACCCTTTTTCTACATTTTTTGGGGGGAGGTCTATGTTTTCTTTCACAACATGACTAATAGGAAAATGTCTTGTATTATATAGCATAGTATAACCTATATTAAATTGCTTACCATATCAGTAAGGGGCAAGAAAAGGAAAGGAGGAAGAAAATTTGGAATTTTAAATTACAAAAACAGAATATTGGGAAAATGTTTACACTTAATTGAAAAAAATATTTTTAAAAGTTTAAAAAAAGAGAAGAAAACCCCCAAATAGGGTCAGGAATTGAACAATAAACTTTCCATTATAGCAGATTTCTTCCATCTTTACTATTCTACATTTCTTTTGTTCCAAATATGAGTGGTGTTAGAATAACTAGCTCACTATACTCCTTCCTTGTTGAGTTTTACTTAGCTAGTTTTTTTTTTTTTTTTGACCATTTTAGGGAATTTGAAGAGGGATTGGACCTGCAATTTCAGGGATATAGGGGATTCCCAAATTAGAAATGTCCTCTATTAGTACCAGCTGGCACATTCTATACAACTTGTAATCACGAAGAGTTGCCTAAAGTACTGAATGATTAAGTGATTTAACCAGTCTTATAACCAACGTGCAGGAGAGATGAGATTTGAATACAGGTCTTCCTGGTTCTGAGACAAGTTCTCTGATCACTACACCATGATGTCTATCCAACACTTTTAGGACCTGCCTAACATAATAATATTTTTACTTAAATAACCTACATAATCTTTAACAAATCTATCAAGTGCTCAATGAATTTAAATGACTAAGAGGTGATGTGGGATAGGGGAAAAATTCTGGACCAGTATTCAGATAATCTGGATTCCAATCAAGGAGTCATGTCTTACTAACCATGTAACCTTGTATAAATTAATTTACCTGTGAGCCTTGGTTTTCACATTTGTAAACTAAGGATTATAACATGTACTTTACCTATACTGCAGGGTCTTTAGTTGGAGAGGACTTTGTCGATCTGAAAGCACTATAGAGATATAAACTATTATTGTTTGCACTGGAATAAGGCAGTAGATAATTTTCCTTTTCATCTACTTTCTGTCTCATCAATATTCATTATGTATCTGTAATAGAAAAATGGGCAAAACTTGTTTGATTATTATTGGTTCCATTAGCCACTTAGAATTCTGGCTTTGGCTCAAGATTTCTGGTTCTGCCATTAAGTCTCAAGTCACTAGAAATCAGTATAATATGACAGAAAGAATACTAATTACAAAGTTAGAGGACCAGGGCACAAATTTTCCCTCTAATTCTCTCACTGAACCACTATACCATACTGCCTGCCTTCCTTTAAGGATGTATAAATTTTTTTTTGAAATAAAATTTTATTTTTCCAATTACATGTAAAGACAATATTCAACACTCATTTTTTAAAATAAAATTTTGAGTTTGAGTTTAATTTGAGTTCCATTTTTTTCTCCCTTCCCCTTCCTATGATGACAAGCAATCTGATATATGTTATATATGTATAATCACCTAAACACATTTCCACATTAGTCATGTTGTGAAAGAACAAAAGAGAAAAACCTTGAAACAGCAACAACAAAAGTAAAAATAAGATATTTGATCTGCATTCAGACTCTATAATTTTATCTCTGAATATGAATAACTTTTTCCATCATGAATCTTTTGGAGTTGTCTTGGATCATTGTATTGCTGAGAAGAGTGAAGTCAATCATAGTTTATCATCTCACAATGTTGCTGTTACTGGGTCCAATGTTCTCCTGCTTCTGCTCACTTCACTCAACAAGAGTTCAAGTAAATCTTTCCAGGTTTTTCTGAAATCTGTCTGCTCATCATTTCTGATAGCACAATACTATTACATTACATTCGTATATCACAACTTGTTCAGCCCATTCTTTAATTGATGGGCATCCCCTCAATTTCCAATTCTTTGCTCACATTTAAAGAACTATTATAAATGGTTTTGTACATGTAGGTCCTTTTCTTTTCTTTTTTAATGATACTTTTGGGATACAGACTTAGTAATGATATTGCTGGATTAAAAGTTATGCATAGCTTGATTCCTCTTTGAGCACAGTTCCAAATTGTTCTCCAGAATGGTAGGTTCTGTTCACAACTCCACCAACCAATTTTCCCACATCTGCTCCAAAAGTTTTCATTTTCCTTTTCTGTCATATTAGCCAATCTTATAGGTGTGAGATGCTACTTCAGAGTTTTTTTAATCTGCATTTCTCTAACCAATAGTGATTTAGTGCCTTTTTTTCAAATGACTATTGATAATTTTAGTTTCTTCATCTAAAAACTGCCTGTTCATATCTTTGACCATTTAAATAGAGGAATGACTTTTTTCTCATTGATTTGACTTGGTTCTTTATATATTTGAGAAATGAGTCCTCTATCAGAAACAGCTATTGTAAAAATTGTTTTCTATCTTTGTGCTTACCTTTCAATTGTGTTGGCTTTGTTTCTACAAAACCTTTTAAATTTAATAAAATCAAAATATCCATTTTGTATTGCATAATGTTTTTATCTCTTATTTGATCATTAAATCTTTCCTTCTCCATAACTCTGATAGGCAAAACTGTTCCTTGCTCTCCTAATTTGCCTATGATATCACCTTTTAGGTCTAAATCACATACTCATTTTGACCTCATCTTGATATAGAACGTGAGATGTTGGTCTATGCCAATTTCTGCCACACTCTTTTCCAATTTTCTCAGCACTTTTTTTTTTTCCAATAGTGAGTTTATCTCAGAAGTTTGAGTCTTTGGGTAATTCAAACGGTAGATTACTTTAGTTATTTACTACTGTGCCTTGTGTACCTATTCTATTTCACTGATCTTCCATCCTATTTCTTAGCTAGTATCAAATAGTTTTGATGATTATTGCTTTAAATATAGTTTTAGATCAGCTACAGCCAGGCCACCTTTCTTTGAATTTTTTTTTTGCATCAATTATCTTGATATTATTGACCTTTTGTCTTTCAGATGAATTTTGTTATTTTTTTCTAACTCTATAAAATCACTTTTGATAGTTTTATTGGTATGGCACTGAATAAGTAATTAATTTAAGTAGAATTGTCACTTAATATATTAGCTGTCTACCTATGATTAATTGATATTTTTCCAGTTGTTTACCTCTAACTTTCATGTGAAATTGTAATTGTGTTAATAATATATTTCATGGGTTTGTCTGGACAAGTAAAGTCCCAAATACTGTATGTTGTCCTAAAGTTATTTTAAATGGAATTTCTCTTTCTAACTATTGTTGATGATCTTTGCTGGTAACATATAGAAATGCTAATGATTTATATGGGCTTATTTCATATTGGTTAAAGTTTTTTTTTTAGTTAATTCTTTAGGATTCTCTAAGTTTACTATCATATCTACAAAGAGTGGTAGTTTGTTTCCTTTTAGCTTATTCTAATTCTTTCTATTTCTTTTTCTTTTCTTATTGATAGAGATAACATTTCTAGTATAATACTGAATAATATTGGTAATCATGTGCAGCTTTTTTTTTTTTTTTTTTTTACCCCTAGCCTTATTGAGAAGTCTTCTGGCTTATCCTAATTACAGATAATGGTTTTAGATAATACTATTTATTTTAGGAAAGTTCCATTTATTCCTATGCTCTCTGGTATTTTTAATGGGAATGAGTACTGTATCTATCGAAATAATCATATGATTTCTGTTAGTTTTGTCATTGATATTATTGTCAATTATGCTAATATTTTAAATATTAAATCAGCCCTGTATTCATAGTATAAATCCAATCTGATGTTGGGTATATTTTCCTGGTGATAAATTCCTTTGTTAATATTTTAATTAAAATTTTTGAATCAATATCCTTAGGGAAAATGGTTTACGATTTTCTTTCTTTGTTTTGGCTTTTCCTCATTAAGGGAACCTCACCTTATTTGTGTCATAAAAGGAATTTGATAGGGCTTGGTCTATTTTTCCAAATAGTTTATCTAGTATTAGAATTGATTGTTCTCAAAATGTTTGGTAGAATTTTTTTCCTTATGGAGTTCATTGATGACATGTTCAATTTCTTTTTTTTAACATGGTGTCATCTAAGTATTTTATTTCCTCTTCTGTTAATCTAGACAATTTATATATTTGTAAATATTTATCCATTTCATTTAGATTTTCATATTTATTGGCATACAACTGGGCACAATAGCTCCTAATTATTGCTTTAATTTTCTCTTCATTGGTGGTGAATTTGCCATTTTCATTTTTGACACTGGGAATTTGGTTTCCTTTTTTTAAAAATCAAATTAACCAAAGGTTATCTATTTTATTGTTTTCCCCCCATAAAATCAGCTTAGTTTTATTTATTACTTCAATAGTTCTCTTGCTTTCAATTTTATTTATCTCTCCTTTGATTTTTAAATGTCCAAATTTGGTGTTTAATTGTTTGTTTTAAAATTTGTTCTTTTTCTAGCTTTTTTTTTTTAGATGTATGTTCAATTTATTGATCTCCTCTTTCTCAATTTTATTCACGTAAGTATTTAGAAATATAAAATTTCCCCAAGAACTGCTTACTATAAGTTTTGGTATGTTGTCTCATCACTGTCATTCTCTTTTATGAAATTATTGATTGTTTCTTTAATTTGTTGTTTGACTTACTCATTCTTTAGGATTAGATTATGTAGTTCCCAACTGAATTTTAATCTGTCTTTCCATGGCCCTTTATTACAAGTAATTTTTATTGTACTATGATCTGAGAAGGATTAATCTAACATTTCTGCCTTTCTACATTTTTGAATGTGAAGTTTTAATGCCCTAATATATGGTCAATTTTTGTGTAGGTGCAATATAAAAAAAAAAGGATATGCTTTTCTACCTCTATTCAGTTTCTTTCCAAAGGTCTGTCATCTAAATTTTCTATTCATTCCTTTAATTTCTTTCTGAAAAAGAATTTTTTAAAATTTTGTTGTTAGATTTATCTAATTCTGAGAGGGGATAGTTGAAGATCCCCCCTTGTGTAGTTTTGCTTTCTATTTTTTCCTGTAATTCACTTAATTTCTCCTCTAAAAATTTGGATGCTATAGTACTTGGTGCATATATATTTAATATTGATATTATTTCATTGTCTATGGGAGGGCTTCTTAAATTTTTTCCACCTGCACCTCTTTTTAAAATTTTAACACAAAACTATATGTGTGTGTGTGTGTGTGTGTGTGCAATTGTGTGTATCATATATAGTCATATATTTTAGGTATATAAATTGTTACACAAATCAGAAGGAGGAGAAGGAGAAGGAGATAGAGAAGAGGAAGTTTACTACCCCTGACTTTTTTTTAACTTCAGTTGAAGAATAATATATTCTCTTTCAGCCTTTTATCTTTATTCTGTGTATTTCTTTCTTTTTTCAAATTTTTTTTTTTTGTAAATAACATATTTTAGGATTTTGGTTTTTTATCTCTACTATCTGCTTTCATTTTGTGAGAGAATTCATCCTATTCACATTCACAGTTATGATTACAAACTGCCTTTCCCTCCATTTATTTTTCTTTTTTATACTTTTCTCTCTCCTTTTACTCTGTCCCTCTTCATCAGTGCTTTGTTTCTGACCCCACCTCCTTCAATTTGTTCTTTCTATCACTCTCTCCCTTTCTCCCTCTACCCCTCCTACTTCCTTACAGGGTAAGATAGCTTACTTTACCTAAGTATCCATGTTATTCCCTCTTTGAGCCAAATCCTATGAGAGTAAGATTCAAGCATTGTTCAGTGCCTCCCTTGTATCTTTCTACTGTAATAGGCAAACATGCCTTTCCATGTGATATAATTTATTATATTTTCTGCCTCCCCTTTCTTCTCCCAGTGCAATCCTTTTTTCATCCCTTCATAATTTTTAAAAAATCATCACATCAAAACCAACTTATACCCATACCCTCTGTCTTTCTGTTGTTCTTATAGATCTAATAGATCTTAAGAATTACAAATATCAGCTTTCCATATAGGGAATGTAAACAGTTTAACTTTATTGAATACATGAATTTTTTTTCTTTTCTGTTTGCTCTTTTATGCTTCTCTTGAGTTTCATATTTGAAAATCAAATTTTCTGTTGAACTCTGGTCTTTTTTTATTATAGTTTTTTTTTATTTACAAGATATATGCATAGGTAATTTTTCAGCATTGACAATTGCAAAACCTTTTGTTCCAATTTTTCCCCTCTTTGTCCCCACCCCCTTCCCCAGATGGCAGGTTGACCAATACATATTAAATATGTTAAAGTATATGTTAGATACAATATATGTGTACATGTCCATACAGTTATTTTGCTGTACAAAAAGAATCAGACTTTGAAATAGCGTACAATTAACCTGTGAAGGAAATCAAAAATGCAGGTGGACAAAGATAGAGGGATTGGAAATTCTATATAGTGGTTCATAGTCATCTCCCAGAGTTCTTTCGCTGGGTGTAACTGGTTCAATTCATTACTGCTCTATTGGAACTGATTTGGTTCATCTCATTGTTGAAGAAGGCCACATCCATCAGAATTGATCATTATATAGTACTGTTGTTGAAGTATATAATGATCTCCTGATCCTGCTCATTTCACTCAGCATCAATTCATGTAAGTCTCTCCAGGCCTTTCTTAAATCATCCCGCTGGTCATTTCTTACAGAACAATAATATTCCATAATATTCATATACCACAATTTATTCAGCCATTCTCCAATTGATGGGCATCCACTCAGTTTCCAGTTTCTGGCCATTACAAAAAGGGCTGCCACAAACATTCTTGAACATACGGGTCCCTTTCCCTTCTTTAAGATCTCTTTGGGATATATTTGGGATATGTTTAATAACTTTTTGAGCAAGTTCCAAATTGCTTTCTAGAATGGCTGGATGTATTCACAATTCCACCAACAATGTATCAGTGTCCCAGTTCCCTCCAACATTCCGCATTATCTCCCCCTGTCATTCTAGCCAATCTGACAGGTGTGCAGTGGTATCTCAGATCAATGCTGGTCTTTTCAACAAGAAAGTTTGAAAGTCCTTCATTTCATTGAATATCCATTTTCTACCTTGGAAAATTATGCTCAGTTTTTCTGGGTAGTTGATTTTTGGTTGTAATCCAAGCTCCTTTGCCTTCTGGAATATCATATTCTAAGCCCTCTGATCTTTTAATATAGAAGCTGCTAAGATCCTATGTAATCCTGACAGTGGGTCCTTGATATTTGAATTGTTTCTTCCTAGTTATTTGCAGTATTTTCTTCTTGACCTGATCTAGAATTCATCTACAATATTCCTTGGGGCTTTCATTTTGGGCTGTTCATTTGAACATGGGAAGAAGACTAAGAAGTGGGAAGACAAAACAAGATGTTTTTGAGAGGTGAGCTAAACTGAGTTTTAAGGAAGTGCAGATGAATAGGAGATAGATTGGGAAAAGGGATTATGGTCCAGGCACAGAGAAGGGCTTTGGATAAGAAGAAATGGAGGCTGACAATGGCACCTTGAATCCTGGAAACAGACAATAGCTTAATTTGGTAGGAATATAAAACTTATGGGAACTAATATTCAATGATGTCAGATTGCAGGATAAGTCTTTGGGATTTTTTTTAAACTTTATCCCATAATCACAGTCATTTCAAGGTGTTCATTGGGTATAATTAGTTCCCTCCATGTTCAGGAATCTAGATAGTCTGTCATTTCTTTCACAGCATTGTTGTTAGAACCAAATATTTCTTACTTATTTTTAGAAAAGTGTTAGAAATGGAAATTTGATTGATGGGATTTGAGGCAGGAATAAATGTTAATACATATAATAAATAAGGTTGCAGCTATTTTAAAAGAAGGGTTTATTGGCTAACTATGCCATTTCTCCTAATAACTCAAAAGTCTATAATTTAATTTACAGAATGAAATGTGGAAATCAATTATTTAGTCTACAGCCAGCATAACTGATATTAAAAATTATGTTTGGAGAGAAAACTGCCTGATTTATCAGCTGAATTTAAAAAGTGAGTACTTCCTATTGGCAGCATTTTTCCATTTTTAGAATTCTGAAGAATTCAATCAGATTCAGTGCAACAAACATTTATCAGGCACATACTATGAATAAGATACTGTGATACAAAGATGAAATATGATGAAATCCTCTCTTCAAGTAACTTTCAATCTAATGTGGCAAGCAAATAGCCACGAGGTTACAGGCAAACTGTTACAAGAAACTTGAGAAGGGAGATATCCTGTTTCAGCTGGGAAGTATAATAAAAGCTTTATTGTATCAGAGTTAAATGTTGGAAAAAAATGATGTTGGGAGGAAGTTAAAAGGCAATGATTGCAGTGGAAGGTAAAGATAGATGTTTTGTCCAGGGATGAAAGAAAGAAGGCTGAGAATAGAAGACTGGAGTATCTAATATTACCAGAATATAGAATATATGAAAGGGTATAGTGTATACTATAACTTTAAAGGATGGTTGCAGTTACATTGTGGCGAGCCTTCACTGCCAAGATGAGGAACTGAAAATCTATTCATTGGGTGCTATGGAACCATTGAAAGTTTTTGAGGAAGAAAATGATGTGGTTAATCAGCTGTGGAAAGGATGGGTTAGAAAGAGGTTCAACTCAGTTTCTTCATTTGTAAACTGAGTAAATGATTGCTAAAATATCCTTTACTCCTTAATCAAAATTATATGATTTTATTATCTTCCATCAAGGAAGTGACAAGAAGACCAGTTAAGAGGCTGTTTTTGCTGCTGTTATTTGGTCATCTCAATTATTCCTGACTCTTCATGCCTGACCCCATTTGGAGTTTTCTTGGTAAAGATATAGGAGTAGTTTTCCATTCTTCAGATCGTTTTACAGATTGAGAAATGGAGGCAATTAGGGCTACTTTAGTCCAAAAGAAAAGTTATGAGGTTTTGAAAAAGGTGGATTGAAAAGATAGTAGAAGGGGGAGATAAACATTTACTAGCAATTACTCTGTGTTAGGCATTATGTGAAAGAGCTTTATAAATATTACCTCATTTGGTCTTTATAATAACCCTACAAGCTAAGTGTTGTTATTATTATTCCTATTTTATAGTTGAGAAGAAATAGAAGCAGACAGAAGTTAGGTGCCTTGTCCAAAGTCACACAGATAGCACGGGTCTGAGGGTGGATTTTAACTGTTTTTCTCACTTTAGATGCAGTGTTCTATCCACTGTGCAATCTTTCTTTCTAGAAGGAAAAGATGCAGATGGGAAGAGATACTGAGTCAAAATCATTTTAGCAATGCAGATGGGAAGAGATACTGAGTCAATATCATTTTAGCAACTGATTAGAAAAAAAGAGTCAAGAAGAGGGAAGAATTAAAGGTGATTTTTGATTGATTTTGAATGTAAGCAAGTGGGAGTACAGTGCCCTCAATAGAAATAGCACTTAAATTCGCCCGACTCTAACCCTAAATGCCTTTGTAATGGTTGTTCCTCATACCTCTCAGATGTTCCCTCTCCACCTCCATCTCTTAGATTATCTGGTTTCTTTTAAGAGTCAGCGCTAATGTCATGAAGTTTTTCTTGAAGCTATCTGCTAGTGGTGCCTTTTTACTCAGACTCCTTCTACCACTTTGTATCAACTTTTTTCTTTCTATGTATCTACCTATCTACCAATGTATTTATGTATCTATTTTTGTGTCTATGTACTTATCTATATATGTATCTAGCTATGTATTTATGTTTCTAGGTATCTATGTATTTATGTATCTAGTTATCTATTGATATATCTAGGTACCTCTCTATGTATTTGTGTCTCTATTTATCTACTTATCTATGCATGTATCTATGTAACTATCTATGTATCTATCTATCTGTATATTCATGTATCTATCTATCTCTAGGTATCTATGTGTCCATCTATGTATGTATCTATCTATCCATCTTTGTATCCATTTATCTCTCCCCCCCCCACTGTAAATAAAGACAAATACTGTTTTTACTTTAGTTTTTGTACTCCCTAGCACTTAGCACAGAACCTGGCACACACTAAGAATTTAATAAATGCTTATTGATTAACCTATTGACTTATAGAGAAGGTTGAAACAGGAGAGGAAGATGATGAGTTCAGTTTTGTACATAGGGAGTACGAGGTCCTAGATGCACATACAATAGGAGTTCATACATTTTAGAGCTCAGATCTGGGAGATACCTTAAGAACCATCAAATCCAATTCTTTCATTTTACAGATGAGGAAACTGAGGTTAACTTGTGACTTGCCCACAGTAACACAGAGGGTAAATTTCAGAAGTAGAAATGTCATACTGGGACTCTGAAGAGAGGTTGGGAATGGAAGTCTAAGAGATCTGGATGTCATCCATGCAGAAGGAGGTCATTCAGACCTGGAAGTAGAAATCAAGAGAGAGCCTTGTTTAGAATAAGAAAGAAAATAGCTAAGAATAAACTCTTAGAGGGAAATACTCTCAGTTAAGGAACAGAAGAAAACCAAAAAAGGAGTTAGAATAAGAGAGGTCAGACTGGTGAAAAAAACAAAAACAGAACAAGGAACAACGGGAGGAACAGCACATAGCAAGAAAGGAGGAATAGTCTGCTATGTCAAGTGAGAAAGAGAGGTCAAGATGAATAAAGATTAATTATTGTAAAAGCAGAGAAAACAGGTTTGGATATTCTGGTGTCATCGATGTGTAAATTATTGTTTGTATAATAATTCAAATTTATTCACCCTGAAGGTGTACTTCACATACACAATAGTATTTATGGGAAGACCATTTACTAGCACAGCTTAAGGGTTATATAATAAAATTGTATTAAAACTGCCGAAATTAATTTGCCAGAGATATTGGAACAGCCTGGGCTAATGGATTTTGCCTCTCCAGAGAGTGTCCACTCTTTAAAAACTAATAAAAGAAAATGAAAAGGCATTCTCCTCCTGTTCATCACAAGGGCTTCTATTCCCCCAGCAAGGAGCAAAAGGACTTTGACCCACCACAGAGTTGGTTCATGTGACTCTTTAGTCAATGGAGGAGAGAGGTCATTCATTCAGTAACAGAAAGTTCTTGCTCCTTCTCTCCAGAGGCTGAATGTGCTGGTTCAGCAGCTGTCGTATCCTGCTGGCCTTAGAAACAGGAAACCAGTCTCGAGTTTCTAACTCCTTATCTTCCCTCATTGGATTACTGCATCTCAGCCAAGCTGACCCCATCTGCTTGAAACACTTATGTAGTGTAGGAACTGAGGGACAAGGAGTGAGAGCACAAGTGGGAAAGGGAGTAGGGAGTCTACCTTAAAAAGTCATGAAGGCGACACTCTAGATGTGAGAGCAAATGAATGTCATTGTTATTTAATTAATCAATCAACAAGTATTTATTAAGCATACCTACTGTGTGTCCAACACTATGCTAAAACCCTAGGGATACAAAAAAAAAGTTAAAAACCAATTCCTGCTCTTAAGGAGTTTACATTTTAATTGGAGACCTAATTAAATTGGTAGAAACCAGATATAAATGGTGATTAAAAGGTAATCTTAGAAAAGAAAGCATTAGCATCTGGGGAACTAAGAAAGACTTTTGTTCCGAAGCTGCCATTTGTTCCAACTCTAAAAACTTCTAAAGGATTCCTAGAAGTGACTGTGGGGAATGAGAACATTAAGATTAAAATGAGGGTGAGAGGTCAGGAGGTGGAGAAAATAAGAATTTGAGCAACAAGAGTCTATTAGAAAATGGGAATTTAGAATTAGGATCAAAATAGCTAAGACAGGTATGCCAGGAAAAGAGATTCTCTGCTTGCTGGCTTCCTTCACAGTTCAGTTCCTTCTGTAGGTGACTTTTTCCAGCTCTCCCACTCCCTCCACTGCTAGTGCTACCCCTCTGAGATGACTTTCATCTATCTATCTATCTATCTATCTATCTATCTATCTTTCATCTATCTACCTACTTATCTATCAATTTATGTCTATCTATATACATATATACATATTCATTATCAGAGCCTAGATTTGAACTGAAAGATGAGTCTTTCTGATTCCAAGCCTGGTATTTTATCTACTCTACTACCTAGTTAATATATGTATGCATGTGTGTATATATACATACACATATACATGTGTGTGCTCACATGTGTGTAGATAGATAACTTTCTTTGTATATCCTTGCTTTCCTCATTAGAATATGAATTCTTTGAGATCAAAGGGTCTGTTTTCACCTTTCTTTATATTCTCAGAGTTTAACACAGAGAAAAGAACATAGAAAATTCTTAATAAATATTTATTGATTGAATATTCTAAGGATCAGAGTTTTGACTGGGATGAAAAAAATATACTTTGTAATATCTCCCTTGCTAGGAAAGAAATGTATGTTCTGAGAGGAGAAGGAAGAACTATCTCCATCCAGGTTTACAGAGCTGCCTTTCCAGTGCCTATAGAAATGATGACATAATAGATATGAACAGACTCTTAAGAGGGTCATTTCATATATCCTCCTGCTGTGAACCAAGACTCCATCCCAGATATGCTTTTAAAAAATCCTGAGATGTGCAATGGGAATTATCCAGAAGTTGCTTAAAGAAGGACAAATACTAGATAGTAAGTGCCAGGAGGTACAATCACTTTTAAAAATTTGCAATTCCTCTAGTATCTAGAACCACAGATTTGAACCACAGATGTGTGTAGTGGGCCAGAAAGCGACACTCCCTGAGGGTACAATCCTATGGGTACTTTCTCTTCCCTCAAGAAATGCCCTCATGTGTAATTCCAATGAAATTTCAGGGTGAGCAGGCTGATGAGGGGTCCTCAAGATAGTAACCATCTTGTTACTGTTATCAGTTAAAGTATCAGTTAAAGAAGCTCAGGGGAAAGCATCCCTATGGTGTGCCAGGACACTCAGTCACACTCTACTGCACGTCCATTCCTAGTGCATAGTGGGGGCTTAATTAACACTTGGTAAATGAATGAATCAATGAATTCTATCTTAGTGAACAAGGATCAAGTTACACACTCATTACTTTGTTCTACTTTGGATCATTTTCTTGCTCATTCACACTTCCACCAGAGGGCAGACAGGGGAAAGAAAGAGAAAGGTGGGGAAAGAAAGAGAAAGGTGGCGAAAGATGTCTATTTCTGGGGTTGCTCCTTCGTCCAAATGGTGCAAGTGGTCCAAAATCCAGAGATGATGAGAAAGTGCATTCCAGGGATAAGGGTCAGCCTGCATAGAAGCATGAAGATGGAAAATGGAACATTATATATGAAGGCCAGTTTGGCTGGAATTTAGAATGTATGAATGGGTATGAGGTAAAATAAGCCTGGAAAGATATACTGGATCTACTATTGAAGGGCTTTGAATGCCAAACAGAGAATTTTGTATTTGGTCCCAGAAGTAATAGGGAGTCAATAATAGAGTCCTTTCCATCTAGCTCTCTAATAGAAGTTTTTGTAGCCCTAGTAGTCACAATATTTTGTACTAAAATGCATGGTTTAAAAATAATTTATATAAATACATAAGCCTCCCATTAAATGTTATGAATACTTGTTTAAAATGATAATTTGCCTCAAAAGTTAACTGTTGAAAATCTACATCAAGGCTCTTCTCCATTCTTGGAGTCAACTAACATTTACCCAGCAGATTTGGCAAAGTCTCACCAAACAAAAGATAATAGAGAGCATTACAAAAGACAAAACAGACAATTTTGAATGCATAAAACATGAAGGTTTTTTTTGGCATGAATGATATAACTGAAATTAGAATAAGAAGTATAGAGTGGGGAAAATATTTATACCAAATATCTCCCTTAAAAACCCAAGATTCAAGATATATAGGGGAGGGATAAAACTCAAGGAGCCATTCTCCAATAAATAAAAGGTTTAAGGAAATAAACATTTTTCAAAAAAAAATTCAAACTACAAATAAGCATTTAAAGATAAACTCCAAATCATTAATAATTAGAAAAATGCAAATTAAAATGATTCTGAGGTTTCCCCTCATACTTCACAAACAATATGGGTCTTTTAAAGTTTTTGTTCATTTGTCATCAGTTTCTAAGATTGTAAATTTTGGAAACTCATCCCCAAATTACATTCCACAAAAGTACAGAATTATCTTCCTCCATGAGGAAAGAAACTAATATTCAGTTTATATTTGCTTAATAAATGTTTATTTATTAAACTGACTAAAGAGCCTCTCTGGAAGCTAAATGAGGAAGACATGAAGATTGGTTTGACTGAAATTTAGAATGTATAAATGGGCATAAGGTAAAATAAACCTGGAAAGAAACACTGGATTTAGGATTGAAGGGCTTTGAATGCCAAACAGAGACTTTTGTATTTGATCCTGAAAGTAATAGGGAGCCAATGGAATTTATTGCACTGGAGTGACAGTTTTAGGAACAATTCTTCAACTGTTCTTTGGAGGCTGGATTGGAGAGGGAAGAGATTTGAGTGAAGTGGATCAGGTAGAAGGCAAAAATGCAGGTTACATTATCATTTTGTATTAAAAACAGTTTTCTGGTCCTAGTCCTGACTGCCTCAGAGGAATCTAATCCTTTTACATCTCAATAATGAACCCATCATTTCTTCTGTACCCAGCATGCGGTTGCTAAGAAGCATAGAAGCAAGGATCTGTTACCTACTCATGAGAGCTGATTGTCAAATTTTCCAATGTGAGTATTTACACTTCAAAATTTGGCAAAGGCTGCAAATTATGGTTTGATTGTGTTGTTGATTGTCTAGACTTAAAGCAATAAAGTGTTAATGGTACAGATTAAACTTTACAATTTTTCTGCTTGCTTTTAGGAAGTTGTTAAGCATTTAATCACCCCCTGAGTAGAGTCATATATGACCTGGTCCCTGCCCTCAAGGTGTTTATAGTCAATCTGTAGAGACAAATCTGGCTGAAAAAATAATGACATAATAATGACTTAAGCCAGTGCTAAATGGTGTGATTCTATTGATAAAAGCTGGAGGTGTTTGTTCCCACAAGGGAGAGCTCCATGTGGGTTGGTTCTGGCTACCAATTTATGGATTAATTGTGCATTAAAAGTAAGTAAAAATATGATCTAATGCAGAGGAAATGTATTGCTTTAGTTCTCTGAGGCTGGATATGGATGTGGACTCAAATTCCTTTTGGACTAAGTAGATTGTCATCCTCCTGGGACCAGTAGTGTCATGGGATAAGCTCATCATCCTATAAGATCTTATCAGCCTTGATTCTCCATCTCATTACTATCCTCTGCACCTCTGATTGGAAGATAGGGTCATGAATTCCAAATCTCCATTTAAGGAGAGAGCTCAGATCAAATATCTCCTCATCTTTCACCAGACTATGCTCCCTTAAGACTCCTCTGACTGACATCGCCACCATTTCTTCTATTCTCCCATACTTCTACTCCCTTTCAACTTCCTTTTGTGTATACACTTCCTTCATTAAGTTCTTATTTATATGCCTAGCACTTTGCACAGTCCCTGGAATATAATTTTATTGTTACTGGTGTGTTGCTTTTAATCATGTCCAACTCTCTGTGATTCCATTTGGGGTTTTCTTGGCAGAGATACTGGAATGGTGCCATTTTTTTCTCTAGCTCATTTTACAGATGAGGAAACTGAGGCAAACAAGGTGAAGTGACTTGCCCAGGATCACATAGCTAGTGAGTATCTGAAGTGAGTTTTTAACTAATAAAGATGATTTTTCCTGATTTCAAGCCCAGTGCTCTAGCAACTGCACCACCTAGCTGGCGCATAAAAGGTGCTTAATAAATGTTTATTGACTATTGACTAAAAAGCCTCTCTGGATTTAGCTAAATGGGCTCTCAGAAAATAGACATAATAAATCACTAGACCTTACTTGATGCAGGATAAAGATTAATTGATTTTGTGTGTGTGTGTGTGTGTGTGTGTGTGTGTGTGTGTTAAAATACAATTTCCAAAGCCTTTGGTTGTGCTAAAGCAGCAACATCATGAGGAATGTCTTCCCATTTATGTGTTTTGTAAGAATGTCACCATCAGTGTTTCAAAGTAACATTGACTTTATAAGATTTCAGAACTAACACCTTTGGGAACAAGAGGTGGGATGAGTTATCTCAGTAATAATGTCTTGGTCAGAATAAATATAGAGTATTGTGTTTAATACAGTATACCACAAGGTAGCTGGAATGGCCTGAGTCCATATTTTAGAGTTGTAAGAGATCTCAGTGGTCATCTAGCCCAATGACTACATGAAAGGAATCCTTATCACCACATGTCTAAACAAATGGTCACTCGGCCTGTCGGAAGACCTCCAGTGAGGGGAAATGCATTACCTTTTGTGACAACTCATCCTAGATGTTGAATCCATGCCACATAAGAATTAGTTGAAGGAACTGTAGGAGTTTAATTTAGGGAAGGAAAGACTCAAAGGTGACATGATTCAAGTCACTGAAGAGTGGGTCAGGTTCAAAGGAAATTAGATTTATTCAATGTAGTCCCAGAGGGCAGAATTAGCAGCAGTGAATGAATATAACAAAAAGACAAATTAAGGTATGGTTTTTAAAAGAAATCCCAACAACTCTAACAATTACATTTATCCCAGATAGCTGAGTAGAGTCAGGAGGAATCAGATGTCCCTTCACTGGAGGTTTTCAAGTAGAATCTAGATGACCAGCTATAGTATAGTCAGATATTTTGTGGGCAGAATACTTTCATGGGTCTAAGTTGGCTGTTGAGACCCTTTCCAAATATAAAAACCTAAGATTCAGTCCTAGAGAAAAGGGACTAAGAAATGATGATTGATTGGGATTCTACGGAATAGAAAACTAGGTTCTTTCCCTACCATTCAGCAAAGTCCCTGTGACAGGGACATGAGTAACTACAGACAGGGAGGTCTGCATTAAAGAAAAAGCATTGGAAAAGTCATGCCAAAGGAATGTTACCAGAAAGGCCCTCCCAACCACAGCTGCTACCTGAACATCCAGAATTGGCGATGGACCAAGGAAACATGCTGAAACAGCAAACCTCAATGACAAATGGCAAAGTTACAAAGGTTTAAATCTGAAATGAAAAGAGGAACTGTTTTTGGCCTGAAGAAGAAAAGAAAATCAAGGCCAGCCTTGGCTACATTTATGTTTCAAGAGGGAGAAAAAATCAACCATCTTGTGAATCAGGTTCTCCTAACAAGTTGCTTGGAAACTGAGGGACCAGGATGTTCCCTGTCAAAATAATTTAAACCCATCTAAGTTTTGGAAAAACATTTGAATGTATGAAGATTGTGGCTAGCAGATCAGATTTAACGAGTTTACTTGTGTAGTGTAAGCAGTGCTTTCTAAATATTGAAGATGCCAGATTGGTGAGTTGTACTTGCTTGGAAAAATCAATTACTGTCCCAATATGTGTATGTGTGTGTATGTGTGTGTGTGTGGGGGAGGGATGTCATTGAGCAGCTCTGTGGCCTTTCTCTTATCCCCACTTCCATTTCCACGATTCCTTGGGTATTTATAATTAAGACTTATATAACCTTCTCTTAGAGCAAGAATTTTTAACTAGGGATCTACAAACTAGAGTTTAAAAAGATATTTTGATAATTATATTTCAATATAACTGGTTTCTTTAATAATCCTATATATTTTATTTTATGCATTTAAAAACATTATTTGGAGAAGGGTCCCATAGGCTTCAGTGGATGGATTGCCAATGATGCCATGGATACACAAAAGAGCAAAAATCTCTGACTTGATTACTTTTAGCATCTCACCCATTCTCTCATGAAGTTCCTTTGTCTAATTCAGGTAATAGAAATCAAAGAGGTGGGAAAAGGAAGGTGTGTGTGTGTGTGGGGGGGAGAAATTGTTATTGTTTCAAAGACAAGAATGGTCCCTTCCTCACTCAAGGATTATGGGAGAGTCAGGATGAGGACAGATGTCATAGCATAGTATAGCAAAATCAGTACTAGATTTTGAATCAGGAGACCTGGGATTGAAAGGAGACTTCAATCTTTTGGGCTTCAGTTTCCCTTTCTGAAAACAGAAACCTTTCTTGATTTCTCTTTCCCTACTCATCAGTGCTCTTTCTCCAACATTTTGTATATGTGTATATATACAAGTTTGTATGTGTGTTTAACATTTACTCTTCTGTTGCATCCCTCCAGGAGAATGGAAGCTCAATGTGTAGGTGCTTAATGGTGAATACTTAAAGGTGAGTCCATGTCAGTTGAGAAACATGATGTATTTAGGTAAGAATAGATGAGGATATTGGGTTTGGGGAACATGTTAGCTACTTTAGATATTTTAAGGGTTATTATTTGGAGCAGGAACTAGATTGTTCTATTTGGCCCTAGAGAACAGAACCAGGAGCAGAAGATGGAAATTATAAAGAGACAAATTTAGATTTGATATTAGGAAAAAAACTTCCTAACAATTAGAGCTGAACATAAATGAGATGTGATGTTCAGAAAGATGGTGCATTCCCCTTTCTTGGAGGTCTTCAAGTTGGGGTTGGATATACCACTTGTTGGAGCAGCTAAGTAGTGCCATAGGGCATAGAAGTTAAGACCTGGAGTCAAGAAGATTCATTATTCTGAGTTCAAATCCAGCCTTAGATACTTAATATCTAGGTGGCCCTGGGCAAGCCACTTAACCCTTGTTGCCTTAGTTTTCCCATTAGTAAAATAACTGGAAAAGGAAATAGCAAACCACTCCAATATTTTTTCCAAAGAGTTGGACATAACAAAAAATGTACTTGTCCAGTATATTATAGTGATTTGGCTGCTGAGGTTCCAACTCTCAAATACTGTCATCTGTGAATGAATGGAACATATTGGATTGGATAATCCAAAATCCTTGATAGCTCTCAATCCTGTGATCCTTTCTCCACAGATTAAATTGCAATGAGAGATTTTCTGATTTGTTTAAAGCTGATTTTTAAAGTTTGTTGTCTACTTTTGGGATTTAATGTTCTTCTCCCTAAAAATTACTTCATATAGGAATAGATTGTATGTTTTGAATATGATACATGGATGGTATATAAGAAGAAGCTGGTGACAAAACCACAAAGACATTGGTTGAAGTGTCACCTCTGATGCACCTTGATTGCATGACTCCGAACTAGTCTTGTGTTCTAGGGATCTCTTTAAGACTACACAAGGTAGAGAGCAGTTATAGATCTGCAGGTAAGAGGACCGAACTTCCAACTCCACTTTTGTTAAACTACCTGTGACCTTGGAGCACAGACTTAGTCTCAATGGATCTCGCTCATCTCTAAAATGAGGAGATTGGAATAGATTCATTCCCTGAGTTGTCTATGTTTAGAATTTATCCTAAATTTCAATGAGATCTCAGGTCCATAAATAAAAAATAAGAGGTAACTACCCCCTCCCCAAGCAAAACTATACTACATACAACTAATTACATAAAGGCTAGTTACCTACAACTCTTCCTTTGAATTGGAGGGACCTTAGAACATAAGAACCCAGTGGCTTCTGACGACCATTTCTCTCATGTCCAAGTTGGAAATTAACAGAATTGGAGGCAACTCAGTCACTGTGAAACAATGAGAATCCAAGTTCAAATGCCTCCATTGATGCTTACTGTCTGCATGACCTTCAGCAAGTCATTCAAACGCTTTCATCTCAGTTTCTTCATCTGTAAAATGAGTGGGTTGAACCAGAGCATGAGGCCTGGAATCAGGAAGACCTGAATCCAGACACTGTCTTCAGAGACTTATTAGTTTGGGCAAGTCATTTAATTTCTTTTTGTCTCAGTTTCCTCATTTGTACAATAGGGATAATAATAGCATCTCCCTCTTGGGATGGTTTTGAGCATACAGTGATAATACTTGTAAAGTGGCTGGCACATAGTAAGTGCAATATAAATGTTAGCTATCATCATAATCATCATCACCATCATCATCATCTGTTCTCTAAGGTTTTTTACAATTCTGAATCCATGATCTTTTGAATTAGAACAGAAGTCAAGTATCACTTTTCCATCTCTAGCTGTCACCATCAGAAGGCACTCTAATTTATAATCATTTCTTAACATTTATGAAAGAGCCCCAATGCTGGGTACAAAATGAGAAAAGTCTGGATGTTGTCATCTCCTGGGATCTCAGTTCTCTGCTGCCTTGCTCATTCCTCCTTGAGAAAACACTGCTGGGAATTCCAACCCCACCCCCACCCCACTCCTACCCCCACCCAAAAGAACAGCAGAAGAAAAATATAAACAGGGCCAGACATAGCCAAAAATGTGAGTGGAACAAGGGAAACAGATTTCTATGCCTGGCAAAGGTCCCATATTGGCACTAACTAGAACACATGCCATTCTCAAAATTTTACTGGCATCTGTGATATTCCTAAAAGCTGAATGATACAAGTCTCCTGAAGATCTTCTGCTTGGTTATGCAGTTTCCCTCACTTCTTACCCCAGTCCCAGTCTCCCCCAGATCCCTATAACTCACACTTTATACCACTGACAAATTGTTATGGGCTAATGGGTCCCCATTTCCAAATAAATAAATTCAAAGTCCTTGGACTGGCATTCAAGGCCAAGGCCACTTTTCCAGTTTTGTCTTATTCTTTCATTCAATTTATTATATCCTTAAATTGCATTGGGCTTTTAACTGTCCCTTATTCATGTTCTGAACTTTCTTACTTCCTTACATTGTTTTCAAGGTTGCCTCCCCTTTCACTTTCTCGTCTTTCGAATTCAGCGGTAGAGATGTTGAGGTTCTCCCAGTGCCACAAGAAATATAACAGATATAAAGTCAATCCCCAGGTCCTCTCACTCTAGGTCCTCCACTCTTTCCATCATGCCATATTTATATCCTTAGGTTATTCATGGGAAATTCAAATTTGATCAGACACTGAAAAGGATCTGCCATACAAGAACTTCCAAGGTGAAGCTCTCTAACTAATATTCCAAGCAATTCAAAAGTAGAATGACATTCCTTGGAAGGCCGTGGCTTCTCCTTCACTGGAGGTCTTCAAATAAAGTCTAAAAGACTCACTGGTAAAGTGTGGAATAATGGGAATTCTTTTTTAAGCATGGGTTGAATCACATACTTCCCCACTCTGAAATTCTGTAATTTGGTAGTGCTGTGACTTGATTCAAGGGGTCATAACTCTATATTAGGAAGTGAGCTCAAAGGTCACCTCTTCTAATTTCCTCTTTTTACAAATAAGGAAACCAAGGTCAATCTTTCTCAATTAGTTGGGAGGTGAGCCAAAAATTAAGGATTTTTTTCAGCCTACAGTGATTCAGAAATATTATTTACTAAGACATAAAGGATTTCAGGCTCTGTCAGGCTATGCCCATCAATGGAAACAGAAATCCTTGAAGTATTTAGATATAAAGATAAATGGCCCATGATGGTATCTATCTCAATTATTCAATAATCCATGACACTCTAGAGCACTGACATCTAAGTCAAATCTAGCATCTCTTTTTGTCTTTTGAATTTGTGTCATGATACAAGTGTCAGGAAAGTTTCCCTTTTCATGAAAGAGTCATAGTTGCTTAGTACTAGAAGAAAGCTTTGAGGTCATATAATCTAACCTAATATATATATATATATATATATATATATATGTTTTATATATATATATATATAACCTCTTCATGCAAGAATCCCCATGGCTATATCTCTAACAAGCAGTCATCTGGTCTTTACAAAAATACTTATTATAACAGGAAGATTCACTGCCTTAGAAAGAAGTTTATCCTATTTCTGGACAACTTCCATGGTTAGAAAGTTCCTCCATAAATTCAGCCAAAAGGATATCTTCCTCTTGTTGTTTCCATCCATACATTATTCTTTCTCCTCGCACCTCACCACATGCTCTTTGATATAGTGACACTGGTGTCCTCGTTATCTTTCAGGTTCAATCATTTTAAGTGCCTGCCCCTCATACCTGAAACTCCCTCCCTCTTCATTTCCACTTCTTGGCTTCTCTAAAGACCCAGCTAAAATCCCACCTTCTACAAAAAACAAAAAACAAAAAAAAAAACCTTTCCAAATCCTCCTTTAATTTCTATTGCTTTCTGTCTTGATTATGTCCAATTTATTCTTTATTCTTATTTACAGTTTATTTGCACATAATTGTCTGCATATTGTCTCTTCCACTAGACTGTGAGCTCTTTGATAGGAGGGCTGCTTTTCTTTATATCCTCAGCATTTGGCACAATGTTTGTTTATATACAGTAGGCATTTAATAAATGTTTATTAGCCAGTTGCTTTTTGGGGTTATCCAAAATATGTCTAACCCTTCTCCCATGTGATACCTCCTCAAATTCTTGAAGAAACTATCATGTCTTCCTGAATTCTTCTCTACTTTTTTTTAGGCTAAATATCCCCAGTTTCTTTAACCATTCATCACATTTCAGTTTCAAATTCCCTTACCATCTTTGCTGCCCTCCTCTGGACATATTCCAATTTGTCAATGTCTCTCTTAAATGTGGTTTCCAGAACTGAACACCATGTACTAGATGTGGTCAGAATGGCATAGCATGCAGTGGGGCTAGTGCCTTGCTTACTGGATACTGTATTTTAAAATAAATAATGTGGCCTAAAATTGGATTAGCTTTCTGGTCAGCTACATCATACTATTGACTCATATGGGGCTTGGAATAAAGCCTATGGCATTTTGAAATGAACTGCTTTGCTTTTCCTGAAGGTACTTGTGTAATTAAATTTCTGAATCTAAATGTAAGACTTTATTTATCCCTATTCAATTTCATCTGGTTAATTTCAGACTATCATTCAAGTCTGTTGAAATCTTTTTTTTTTGGAAACTTGATTCCATTATCCAATATTTCAACAATCATGTTCAGCTTCTTGTAATCTGCAAATTAGAGAATCATGACTTGTATTATGTATTTCTGCAAGTCATTGGTTTTTAAAATGTTGAACAGGATGACATTAAAGACAACATGACAGTGGACCACTGAAATCCTTTTCCAGGTTGATGTAGATTCATTAATCAATGCTTTGGGTATAGGTGATGCATCCGGTCAACTGCATCACTCTCTGGTGCATATTCTTTATCTTCTCCCTGGTTGAATCACCAGAAACTTTATTGAAATCCAGATATACTATGTTTAAAGAATTCCCTTGATTTACTTTGCCAGTCTAATAGCTTATCAAAAAAGGAAATGAGGTTAGTTTGACATGGCTCCTTCTTGGTGACCTCATGCTGACTCCTAGTGACTACTACTTCCCCTTCTAAGTACTTCTAAGCCATCCCTTTAATCTACTTTGTGAATTTTGTGAGCAGACACATTGAGCTCACCACGAAACAGTTTGCAGAATGTGCCTCTTGTCTCTATTGGTAAATAGGAATGGTATCTGCTAATTTTTAGTCTCTTAGAACCATTTCTATTTCCTGGAGCTCCTCCAAGATGACTCACTGGCCACAATGCTACAATCACTTGGCAAATTCTTTGAATATGATAGGATGTGATTTGTCTGAATCTGAAGTTTAGAACTTGAGCAGAGAATTGATTTCTTTATTTTCTCCTCACTATCTTGGACTTCCAAGAAAAACCAAAAACATTTCATTTAATCATGTGTTCTTCCTCATCTGAAGATTATATTCCTTGATAAAAAAAATAGAAATAACTTTTTCTTTGTCATCTGTTAAAATTGTATTATTTGGAACCATCCTTATTCCTCTTACTCTGAATTTACATGAAAGAGCCCTTTTCTTTCCTTCTTTCCTTCCTTCTTTCTCTCCTTTCCTTCCTTCTTTCTTTCCTTCTTTTTTCTTTCTTTCTTTTCTTTTTTTTCCTTCTTTCTTTTCTTTCTTTTTTTTTGCTGAGGCAATTGAAGTTTCCTTCTTTCCTTTCTTTCTTTCTTTCTTTCTTTCTTTCTTTCTTTCTTTCTTTCTTTCTTTCTTTCTTTCTTTCTTTCTTTCTTCCTTTCTTTCTTTCTCTCCTTTCTTTCTTTGTTTCTTTCTCTCTCTTTTTTCTTTCTTTCTTTCTGTTTCTCATTCTTTCTTCTTTTTTTTTTTTTTTTGCTGAGCCAATTGAAGTTAAGTGACTTGCCCAGGATCATACAGCTAGGAAGTGTCAAGTGTCTGAGGTCATATTTGAACTCAGGTCCTCCTAACTTCAGAGCTGGTACTCTATCCACTGCACCATGTAGCTGTCCCTGAAAGAGCCTTTTACATTATTTTTGTATAGCCTCAGTTCCTGGTCCAGTCCATATCAATAAATCAATCAACAAGCATTAAGTGTTTACTATGTGCCAAGCATTGTGCTAAGCTCTGAGGATGTAGAGAAAAAAGCAGAGCAGTCATTGACTTAAAGGTGCTTTCATACAGGTTTATTATTTGGCATTCAAAACTCCTCATAAAATGTCCCTTTCCACTGGATTCACACATTTCTCTCTTTCCACAAACTCTAGCAGGGGTTCTCAAACTACGGCCCGTGGGCCAGATGCGGCAGCTGAGAATGATTATCCCCCTCACCCAGGGCTATGAAGTTTCTTTATTTAAAGGCCCACAAAACAAAGTTTTTGTTTTTACTATAGTCCGGCCCTCCAACAGTCTGAGGGACAGTGAACTGACCCCCTATTTAAAAAGTTTGAAGACCCCTGTAAAGGATCATCTCTATCCCTCACACATGACATGCCATCTCCTGAGTGTGAGAAGGGGTAGAAGTTTCTTTAAATACTTAACTCAAACATGATCTCTTAGAGGAAGCTTTTCTTGTCTCTCCTTACCCCATCTGCTGGTACTTTGCTTTCTAGGGCTACCTTCAATGTAGTCTCTGATGGCTTATTAGCTAAGTAACCCTGAGCAAGTCACTTTAACTATGCTTGCCTCAGTTTCCTCATCTATAAAATGGGGTAATTCTAGCCCCTAGCTCTTAAAGTTGTTGGGAGGTCAAAAGAAACAATGCAGGGATGCCTCCTTTTATTGAACTTTGCGGATATTTTTGGGGTCTTTTTAAAACAAATTAAAGATTTATTGAAACCCTGTGCTGAGTAAGTCTGTCGGTGCCATTTTCCAGCAGCATGTACTCACATTATGTCTCTGTGTCATATTTTGGTAATTCACACAACATTTCCAACATTTTCATTATTATTATATCAGTGGTCTTTGATGTTCCTATTGTAATTGCTTTGGTGTACCATGACCTGGGCCCATAGAATAGGACAAACTTAATTGTTAAATGTGTTTTCTGTCTGCTCTACTCTTATATAGAGGGCTATTCTATTTCCTCTCTCTTCCTGTCTTCAGGCCTCCCCATTCTCTGAGATACAATAATCTTGAAATTAGGCTGATTAATAACTCTATAATGGTCTCTAAGTGCTCAAGTGAAAGGAAGAATCAGTCAACTGGACAAACATCATTTTTTTTAAAAAGTGCAGCTGCACCAACCTTCCTCAGCCACCACCCTGATCAGAGAGCCGCTGTCAACATCAAGGCAAGACCCTCCACCAGCAAAAAAAAAATGATCACATACTGAAGGCTCAGATGATGGTTAGCATTTTTAGCCATAAAATATTTTTAAAATTAGAGATAATACTATCACATGCTTAATAGACTATATTATAGTATAAACATAACTTTTATATGCACTGGGAAACCAAAAATTCACGTGACTCTGCTTTATTGCAATATCTGCTTTATTGTCGTGGTCTGCAATGAAACATGCAGTATCTCTGAGATATGTTTATATTTATAAGGAAATTTGCAAATGTTAAAGTATTATATAAAATGCTAGCCATTATTTTATGTATTGTGTATACAGTGTATGCATGTTATATAATATAAGCTGCTTGAGGATGGGTACCTTTTCTGCCTTTTCGCTATAGCCCCAGCACTTAGCACAATGCTCAGCATACAGTAGGTGTTAAATAAATATTTGTTGACTGATTGTCCCCTCAGCCTTTTGTATTTGTTGTCCTTAAAAAATTCCCCAGAGAATACCCTTTCCAATCACATTGGTCATTTAAAATAACTTCTTCTTTTCTTCCTAGATGGTTTAAAAATATGAAAGTGGAAAAAGGTCAGGGAGATTTTACTCTATGCCAACATATTATAGAAATACACTACTTAAAATAAACAACACATTAGGACACAGGTTTACTGTGGATGGTGGAAGATTGTGTTCTCCCAATGATTTGTAATTTCATTGGTTGGGATACTCCCTCCACTGATGTAGATTGCAGCCTTTCTGTGTAGATGGTTCTAATAGTGACTGAAAATTTCATCAATCTTGTCATTGTCCTTGGAATAAGAAGGCTGGAGCTCAAGCTCTGTCTTTTATACATCTTTGGCTGTGTGCCTCAAGATCAAGCATTTGACCTTTCAGTGGTTCTGTCAATGATCTAAGGCAATAAATTGAAGATCTTGTACCTGTCTGTGGTGCTAATAATTGCTATGATAGTTTAACATTGACATTAACATTAGTCTCTGCTAAGCACTTTAAAATAATCATTTCATTTGATTCTTACAACAGCTCTATGAAAGTGATAACAATTTTATCCACATTTTAAAGATGAAGATAACCAAGATTAAATGTCACAGCATTAGTGGCTGAGACCTGAGTTGAACTGAAGGTTTCTTGACTCCAGGATTAGCACTCTATCCACTCTACTACCTGTCAGTCAAAAGAGGTTATTTTCTTATTGGAAGTTCCCCATCCCAATGAAATCATACGTTTAGTCTAAAAAATATGTTTTTGTACATTATCTCCTTTGGGCATCTTCAAGTCAACAGGCATTTAAACCTGCAGTTAGACCCAGGACAAGAATCTAGTCTAAAGTGAGTTCCTTTATGTTAGTGAGATTGACCCTGCTTCAATTAATCAATCAGCAAACCAATAAGCATTTATTAAAGATCTCCTGTGTTCCAGGCACTATGTATGCTAGAGGCTGGGGATACAAGTGTGAAGAATGAAATCTAATCCTTTGGACCATGTTTGGTTTGGACTATTTAGTGTACCTTCTGGAGAATGTAATCCAGAGCTCCCACACATTCAGGGCAGCCTGCCCATCTTACTCATTAACAATGAGGGGTTTTCCACACTTGTAACCAAAGAAAGAGTCTCTGATTGCTTCTGTAGTAATGTGTACAAAACAGCCACCCTCCTCTCTTAGCTGAGATTTTCAAAAGGGAAAAAAAATAGACTCCCTTGTGTCTCTTAGCACATAAGATAAATTTCGGAGCACAAGGATTCCTCATCATAACTTTGTGGGGTTATAACTCATTTTCAGCCACCTGTGTCTTAATCCAATAATGTTTGCTTAGTTCACGAAGGACTGTCAGCTATTGTAGTTCAACCGTTACCAATACGATGACTCAACAGGTACAGTGATTCTCTGATCTTTTGATAGGATGAGTTATTGATGACTAGGAAGTGGCTCAGATGTACATCTGTCCCCTGTCTTTCCAAGAGGGGCTAAATCAACAAGATTTATTTCTCAGCTCTGAAAGAGAGGAGAAAGGTCAAAAGAGGGAGAGAGGAGGGGAAATGAGGGAAGGTAGGGGAATGAATACTTGATGGCAAAAGAAAATTTTGAGAGTTTCCTAGTATGTGGTTGTTTTTTTCCCATATGTTGGTATGTATGCATATCTATACATATACTTGTATATGTAGTATATACATACGTGTATGTATACATATATGCAGATACATTTATTGTTATTCTGTTGTTTCAGTCATATCCAACTTTTCGTGACTCCTTTTGGGGTTTTCTTAGCAAAGATATTGGAGTGGTTTGCCATTTCCTTCTCTAGTTCATTTTACGAATGAGTTAACTGAGACAAACATGATTAAGTGATTTGCCCAAAGTCACACAGCTAGTAAATGTTCCAGGGGAGATTTGAACTCAGAAAGATAAGTCTTCCTGAGTTCAGACTCAGCTCTCTATTCACTGTGCCACTTAGCTCATATGTACATATACATATATACACATATAGATGTATGTGCGCACGCACGCACACACACACACACACACACACACACACATGCTATGAGTTCCTTCTCAGAATTTCAGAGCTGGACAGGATTTCAGAAACCATCAAATCCATTGCATAAGTGAAAAGGAATCCCTCCTTCAATTTACCTAAGAAGCTGTCATCCACGTTTTGCACAAAGACTTCCCTTGAATTCAAATCCTTCCTCAAACACTAACAAGCTGTGTCACATAGGTCAAGTCACTTAACCTATCTTATCTTCAGTTGCCTGTGAGGAGCAAAGGAAATAATATATATATATATATATATATATATAAATATATATATATATATATATACATATATATGTATATATATAGTACTTTGCAAACTTTGAAAAGCTTTCTCAATGTTAGCAATTATTATTTTGATTATAACATTAATTATTATTAATACTTCTTGTGGTCACTCATTACACTTTTGAGTGACTCTAAATTATTAGAATTTTTTGCCTTCTGTCAGGTCTGTTTGTTTCTTTGTAATTTACTTCCGTTGCTATTATTTCTGCCCTCTGGGGCCAGCAGAAAAAAAAGCTTAATCTCTCTTTAAGATTGAAAAAAAAAAGTTATGTCCCTAAGTCATCTCTTCTTCATGCTAAACACCTCCAGTTCCTTCAAATGATTTTATATGGCATAGGCTCAAGGCTCTTCAGCACTGCCATTGCTTTTCTCTGTCTTGGAGGTAGACAGCATGTCTTTTGAGTTAGCACATTAAGTCCCCTGGGGCTAAATGATCCCCTATTTCTGCCTCTGAGTCACCCATCTGTGGCTTACCACATAGAACAGGTGCTACTTCAACTGACGAACATTTATTAAGCATTTTTCCTGAACTGATCATTAAACTCCTCAGGGAATTTACAATATGAGAGTGATATGTGTGTGTGTATTTATGTATATATGTATATGTGAGCCATAGTTCTGCGCCTTTAGGGATTTACAATCCAGTTGTAAAATTTTTAAAAGTTGAGAAAAATTATAAGCAAGATTACATATACATATATATATAAATTATATATAATTATATATGTAGCATATATAATTATATATTAAATTGTATATAATTATATATATATAAATATATATAATTATAATAAAGATTATATATAAATTATAAGGAAGTCAATAAACATTTACTATGTATGTTCCCAGCACTGTGCTAAGTGTTAGGAGTATAAAGAAAAGCAAAAGTGAGTCTCTGTTCTCAAGGATCTCATTAATGGAGGACATAATAGTCAGACAAGGTGTGAACATGATATAGACAGGACAAATTGAGGATAATCACAGAGGAAAGACATAAGCATTAAGGAGGAACTGGAAAGGTTTCTGGTAGAAGGTTGGATTTGAGCTAAGACTTGAAGGAAGCCAGAGAAGTCAGGAGAAGAGAAGGAAGGGAGTTCCAGGAACAGGGGATAGCAGAAAAATATTCTTGGGGTTGGAAGATGGAGCATCCTGTGCAACAAATAACAAAGAGCTTGTACATGGCAGCTATCACAGTGAGGTGTAAGAACACTAGAAGGGTCCAACCCCAAAGTACAAATGTAATTACAATTTGATTCAACAAGTGCCTATTATATACAAGGTAAAGACCAGTCATATACTACTGATTATGTAACTCTAAACATATCACTTAACACTTTGTATTAGGGGCAACTATGTGGCACATTGGGTCTGGAGTCAGGGAAACATGAGTTCAAACCAAATTTTAGACAACTTACTATGTGACCCTGAGCAAATTACTTAACTTTGTCTTCCTCAGTTTCTTCACTCGTTAAATATGGATAGTGTCATCACCTACTTTACAGGTTGTTGTGAGGATCACATGAGACAATATTTGGCAGCACCTGGCACTTAGCAGGTGCCTACTAAGTACTTTTTTCCTTGTGAGAAATTATGAATATGAATTTACTATATGAAAAGACATAGAAAACTGTTGCAATGTGAATTAAATAGAACCAGCATAAGATATAGGATACAACATTGTTAATAGAAAGAATAACAGCATCAAGAAACCCCAAACACTGTATAATTGTAACAACCATGCATGGTCTCAAAGAAAAGATGAAAAAATGCACCTCTTGTTGCTTTTTTTTTTTCAGAAATAGAGGATCATGGGTATAGAACATTATCTACTCTGTTGGGTAGTTTTATGACTGGACTGTTTTTTTTTTTTTTTCTCTCCAGTGTCTCTTATTTTGCTAAAGGAGATGAAATCTCAAAGAGAGAAAAGCGAGATATATGTGGAAACAGAAGTGAATTAAAACTAACAGCTATCGATATAAAAAAAAAAGAAATGAAACAATACCTGCACTCAAGGAATTTACAATCTATAACTGAAGAATATAATCATTGGCTGCTATTCTCTTGCCTTTTTTGTCTGTTAACTCTGCTCTCTTTCTCTTTCCCTTTCTCTCCCTTTCTTTCCCTCTCTTTGTCACTTTAATGAGTATCTCTGTCTCTATCTCTCTGTTTCTCTGTGTATCTCTTTTCTCTCAGTTTCTGTCTCTGTCTCTCTGTCTCTGTCTGTCTCTCTCTCTGACTTACTGTCTCTTTTTCTGTGTCTCTCTTTTTGTCTTTCTCAGACAAGAGGACTTGAGATTCCACGAAACCTATTTAAGCAGCACCAGCTACTAGAGCTTGCCTGGACATCAGTTCCAGGCCTTACTATGTGTGTTAGCCTTGTAACCTGGGACATGTCATTTAATCCCTTGATAAATCACTTAATAGCTTTAGTTTTTCAACCCTAAAATAGGCTTGAAATGACTGACACCATCAATTTCAGAAGCTTGATGTAAAGATCAGGTCTAAATCACATATTATAGTAACTACAAAACACCATCTGGATAAACTTTTAGTAGCAGTGAGAAGGATTACAAAGGAAATGAAAGGCAGATTCAGCACCCTTCAAGAGCTTAATAAGGAAGCAGGATGCACATTAGACATAAGAATACTCAGGTAGACGGCAGTGTAAAGGACTAATGCAGCAAACTGAATACCTAACTGTATCAAGAAGAATGCAAATGAAAGAATAACTCCTCTACTTACCTGAGTGATTCTCTTGAATAAGTCAGGTGAATTAACCAAGCTTCTCCCAAGCTCTGAGCTGGCTTTGGAAGGAGACCAGTGTGAAAGGAGGCAGGAGGGCATTTCAAAGAGAGAAGAGTGATCTATGCAAAAGCCTGAGGGCATGGAATGAGGAAGTCAGGTGTGGTGTGTACAGTTCAGATGAGCTTGGCTTCTGGAGGACTTTCTGTGCTGAACTGATGACTCCACCAGGAAGCTGCCCAAACACATTCATTCCCCAGGTACCCGGCGCCTGGTCTAAGGCCAAGCTGGTATTGTCAGAGGATTCCAGTGTACCCAGTTGGCTAATACAACAATGCCCATTCTCTTCAAGACAGGAAAGCTTCTGTGGGGCAAGACATCTCCAGGAAATCCCACTTTGACCCATGATTTCTGCAACAATACTTTATTCTTGCTCTGTTCTATCAGAGGGCACAGCAAGGGTAGAAATAATAAGCACACTATTTCCTCCTAAATTGTAAACAAACTAACCATGTTTATTTGACTTCTTACAGTAGGGGAAAAATGGTTCTTTAAAGTACTCCTCATTTGGAATAAAATAATTAATTTTCCTTTGAAGATCCATCAGTTTCCTTAAATATATCTGTAACAAGATCCTTTAGAGAAATCTTCCTTATTTCTTCTATTGAATTGTAGGATAGTTCAGTATTTCATTTTATCTGTCATGAATTTCAGTTGTGATTTCCACAACTGATAAAATAAAATATTGAGATATCCTATAATTCAGTAGAATATATATATATATGCCTATATACATATATATACCTTAACACACATATATACATATCTACCTATCTATTTAGATAAATAGATATGGATGTACATATGTGATGTGTTTGGGGTACAGAACCAGATGATGAAATTGAGGAGAACAATTGTTACCAAATGTTAGGGTTTGGTCATATGAAGAGTTCATTTGTCTTTGGCAAAAGGTAGGTTTATTTATAAGAAGAAGTAGCAGATAAAATGAAGAAGTAAAATAGACACCAAAAGTGGCAAATATGAAATACACTTGGGAGAGCATATAGTTAGACATCAAAATAGTTTTAGCAAGTAACAATGGAAAAGACAACTTCCCTAGTGGAATTCTCAATTAACCAGGAGAAAGGGTATATTCCATGACGAGAAAGTATGCTCTTAGCTGACAGGTTCAGTCCATAGAGGAGTTTTGAATCTTAAAAGTTAGTTAGCTATAAGAAGGAGAAAGATACCAAGAGACACGGTGGGAGGATGAGAGGAAAGACACCATGAGGCAGAGTGCTGTGATGGGCTTAATCCAAAAGGGGGTTGGCAAAGATGGGGTGGGCCATGGACAGATTTACAGGGGAAATTTAACTGTGAGTGTTTGATATAACTTGGATTTCTGACTGGACATAGCAAGATGGGGCTACTAATGACTTGCACAGAGGGTGGGACTATAAGACTGAACTGATCTCCATCTGTACTCTTCCCTGCTTGCCTCAGGGAGTCATTTTATCAGTACTTTAGGCTTTCTCTGCCAACCTCAGTGACCCAGGACCTGATCGTAAGTATATATACAACTGGAGTTAGAAAGACGTGGTCTCAAATTTGATCTCTAGCTAGCTATATGATCTTGAGCAAGCCATGTAACATTTCTGAGCACATGTCTTTTTATTTGTAAAATGATAATAATAGCAGCTATATCACTGGGCTTTTGGAAGAATCAACTGAAATAAAACACTATATAATATATATATTTACATATATATGAACGTGTGTGTGTGTGATATATGCATACACAAATATGTGAATAAAGATACATACAAGTGATTTGAGTGAGACATCTTGGCTCTGTGATTTTTCAACTGGAGTTAGAAAGACCTGGTCTCAAAGTTGATCTCTAGCTAGCTGTGAGATCCTGAGCAAGTCACATACCATCTCTGAGCACCTGTCTTTTTATTTGTAAAATGGTGATAGTAATAGCAGCTATATCACTGGGTTGCTGGGAGGGTCCAATGAAATAAAACACTATATAAACAACATCTATTATTACCAACAGAATATCTTGCATTCCTAGGGAACATTCAGCCATATCAAGTAATATCATACAATACTCCTCCCATCAAGTCGGGCCAAACTTTAGTCATTCTTAGAATATATATAACTCCAACTGTATAAGCATCAGAAACACACATATAGTCACTGAGAGGGCTCAATTCAGATGCCGCCTTTCTACCCATAATCTTTTTTGATCTCCTCAATTATACTCTCATTTCCTGGTCTATTAAAATGTAAAATGTCAGAGCTGGGAGAAACTTTAGAACATTGAACATTTAAAACATTCAGAACATTCAATGTCAGAACTGAAAAGGACCTTGGGACAAAGAATGTCAGGACTGGAAGGGAATTTTGAGAATAAATTTTTTAATAATATTTTTATATTATTTATATATATATTTATAATATTTTGAATTTTGAGAATAAATTTTTTATATTATTTTATACATATATATTTTATATATATATTTATATTATTTTCCTTTCTGAAATTATTTCATATTTACTTATCTCTGTACTCAGGGAGCAAAACCAAGAGCTATGTGTGGAAGGTGCAGAGAAGCAAATTTTGGCTTGAGGTTAGGAAAAAATTCCCAACAATTAGAGCTGTCCCAAAATAGAATTGGCTGTCAGTAATGGATTCCCCTCAATCAGAGGTCTCACTAAGCATCTAATGGATAACTATTTGCCAGATATATTGTTGAGGGGTTTTCTTTTGGGGTATGGTTTGGATTTAATGTTTCCTGTCAAATAAAAATTACATGGTTTTGAGTTCAGATTCCATCTTACACACTTACTAGTGGTGTGATCCTGGGCAAGCCATTAATCTCTAATTATATAAGTTTCCTCATCTGTAAAATGGGGATGATAACAGAATCTATTTCAGAGATTATTGTGAGGAAAGATAGACAAAGAAAAAAAAGAATGAATGAATTAAAGAAAAAAAGAACAAAAGGAAGAAAGGAAGGAAGAAAAGAAAGAAGATAGAAAGAAAGAAAAGAAGGAAGGAAAGAAGAAAGGAAGGAAGGAAATAAAAGAAAAGAGAGAAATACATCTGAAACAACCAAGGACTGCCACCAGAATGGATAATATGCAGCCTAGAGATAATGTTTTATAGAAAGAGAGGCAGCTCTACAGAGGAAAAGAACATTGGATTTGAGTTCAGGCAATGTGAATTTCACTCTTCCTCTATCCCTCTGCATACCCTTATCCAGGGACCAAAGCCTTCTTGCTGTTCCTTGAACAACACTCCAACTCCTATCATTAGTTGTCCTCCATGTTTATAACTTCCTTCTCCTCATCTGCACGTCTCACTTCCCTCAGATAAAGTTCCACCTTCCACAAGAAGTCTTTCCTCTGAGACTTATCTCTGATTTATCCTGTGTAGCTTGTTTGTACACAATTGTTTGCCTGTTGTCTCCCTCATCAGACTGTGAGCTCTTTGGAAACAAGAACAGTCTTTTGTCTTTCTTTATGTTCCCAACACAGCATGGAGTAGATGCTTCACAAATACTTGTTGAGTTGACTTAATTCAAGTTCCAGTAGGAGATGGGAAGAGCTTCGGAAGAATTTCACCAGAATCTAATGCTTTCAGGCTAGGATACTGGATTCTAGATTACTTGATCTAGTACTGGCTGGAATCACAGGGATCATAAAGTCCAGTTCCTTGGCTTGACAGATGAGGAAACAGGCCCAGGGAGTGAGTGACTAGATATCACACAGGTAGCAAGCATCAGAAGTAGTATATGAATCAAGGTCTCTTCTGATGTGGGGGGTCATGCTCTTTCCACTGATCCTTCAGTCTGGGTCAGAAAAGTGATGTATAGTGATTCTCTAAGACCATGATGACCTGTGTCTGAGTTGATGATTAAAGATGAGCTAGCTACTTATTGATTCATATGTATAGAGGATGTAAAGCTCAATGATGAATATAGACAGAGAAAAGTGAGAAAGCATTTAATGTATCCACCCAATTTCCTTCCAGCTTTTTGATGCTTTGGACTTGAGTCACTGGGCTTTGTTTGCTTTATGCCAGGGGGTATTTAATCACTGTTTCCCCCCCACTCCCCATTTTCTCCTACCCTTAGGATAAATATCCCTCTGACAGCTGACTCATAAGAACACTGGCCTTAACTGAGACAGATGACATGGGGGAGGCTGCATTCAGCAGTCCTTCCTTTGGCAGGGAAGATGGGTAGGAGGGGAGAAACCAAGTTGTTCCCAAGTTTAGTCCCTAGATTTTCAAAGTTCAGCAATGAACATCTTGCTTGGGAATAATGAATAAACCCACAGTCCTTTGTTTGCAAACCTCCAAAATGTTCAGCAATCCAGTTCTCCTTTACCAAAGAATGAGTAATGATGAACCCAGGCTGGAAAGAGAAGGAAAAGCAGAATTTTTTTCACTGCTCAGCGAAAACGATGTTTATTACACAGCCCTGGGATCAATCTAGTAAGCATAAAGATAGAGTACGCGCCAGACAACAAAATGAAAGGGTCACAAATTTAAGGTTTTTTTAATCACAGTCTTAGGAGATGGCAGGAAAATTTTGAGACACACACACACACACACACACACAGAGAGAGAAAGAGAGAGAGAGAGAGAGAGAGAGAGAGAGAGAGAGAGAGAGAGAGAGCTGGGAAACTAGGGAAAGACAAGGAATAAAGGCAAGATATTATCAGATACAAATGAATGAATGAACTATATAGAAAGTGAAATGGAAGAATGATGGCTTGACCCCAAGACAAATGGGAAGGTGATCAACTACTATTAGGTTGTGGGGATAAGGGACATGGAACCTGGTTGTTGCTAGTGATTATAGTTATTGGAATCAGGAAGACCTGAGTTCAAATCCTTCCCTATATACTTAATAGTTGTGTGACTCTGGGCAAATATCTTAACCTGTCTACCCTCAGTCTCCTCATCTGAAAAATGGAGTAATAACATACATTGCTAAGGTAATTGTGAGAATCAAATGAAGCAATATATGTAAAGTGCTTTGCAAAGCAAATAATATAAAATGCTGGCTGCTATTGTTACTATTACTATCTCATTCGTGCACCATCACCCTTAGCCAAGTGGCTTGTCTCTAACCCAAGCACACCTGCTCTAAGTCCTCCCACATTCCCTCATTCTGCTCTTTTCTTCCATTTTGGAAGCTCTCAATTTTCTCTTTTCCCTGTGGATGCTTCAGAGAAGCTATACTTTAACTTCTGCCATTCCTGACTTCTTCCTTTCCCTCACCCCACATTTCCAGTAAGTTATCAAATCCTGTCCTCTCTATTTGCAAGACATCTCTCACTTCTGTCTCTTTCTCTTCATTCATGCACCTTGTTGTTTATCCTTCATTCTTGAAGAGGACTAAGGTATCATCAGGGAGGTGACACTGTGACATGCAAGTGAATTGGATTTAAGTGAGGGAGGACTGTGCAAGGTCACCTGCCTCACTTTCCCCTCCAGAGTCATCTGGGTCCAGTAGTCAGATATAGTTCAGGACAACTGGAGATGACCCTGGATGCAGTGGGCGCCCTTGGCTTTTTTAAGCTAGGATCTTCAATAGGTCTCAGTTTGACTGAGGTCACACTCATTCAGTGATCAAAGGTAGGTAGCAATTGAGCAAAAAAATCTCCTTTTTCATCTACTCAAAATAAAAATCTAAATAAATAAATAAATTTTGGAGGGGAAAACCCTTGGGTTTTCTGGCCAAAGCAACAATGGTTGCTGTTTACATTCAGTCTGTGTCATTCAGGACCCATACTATAGACCTGTAATGGGCTGAGGTTTGCGTTGATGCACTGAGGTCCCAAGTACGTGAGGCTAAATAGTAATTGGGCTATACTCTATTAATATACATGATTGGATAAAAAATGGCCCCGCCCATTCTCTGTGCAAGTCCTGATGTGTTGTATAGGAAATGACAATTTTGGTGGGTGGAGGCAGAGAGAGACAGGAAGAGAAGCTGGGAGAGATTGGGCATGGGTTCGATTCTCCGAGCTGCTGGTCATGTGGCTGCTGGTCTAGTTAGCTTCTTGACTCAGCTGCACACATTGCTATCGCCGATTCTCTTCCACCTCTGATCCTTCTTCACTGAGAATAAAGACTGACAATTTTCCCCTAACCTGAATTCCTGAAAATACGCAATCTTCACATAGACCATCTATGCAGAAGGAAGAAATATAAGGAGCACATGGAAGCATGACATTGCCTGAAGTAAAATGGCTAATAATTGTTTTGGCTTCCTGGAAAGATGGAAGAACTGATGTACTGGATCTGAATCTCAGGTTGCTAGGTAGAAAAGAGGAAAAAAAATCATTTGATGGATGAGAGAGAGAAGAAAACTAGAAGACTCTAGAAGCCCCTAGGTGTGAGGGCAGATTTCTAAGAGTCTAGAGAAAGAGTCCTAGAACTCAATTCAGTGGGTGAAGCCACAACCAAAAGGGATCTACTTCCTTAGTGAAGGCTTTTATCATCTCCATCTAGATTTAGGTAGCCTCGTACTTGATCACCTGATCTCAGGTTTCCTGTTCCAGTCTTTCCTCCATTAAAACAATCTTTTTCCAAAGGGTGGGACTGGCCACATCACCTTTCTATTCAATAAATTCCTTGTGACTAGGATCTAGGTGGATAGAACACAGTGGGTTTGGAATCAGTTTGAACTTCATGAGTTCAAATCCAGTCTCAGACACTCCTAACTGTGTAACACTGGGCAAATCATTAAACTTTCTTTGCTCAGTTTCTCTCCTGTGACTTGAGCTGAAGAAGGAAATGGCAAATCATTCCAATATGTCTACCAAGAAAAGTCCAAGTGGAATCACAGAGAGTTGGACAGGACTGAAAAACAACTTGATAACAACCACCACAAATATTATTTCATCTCCATCTCATTCTTTGTGAATTTCTGTTTTGCTTAAATTTTATAATGACTAATGGCAGTGTCAAGGGTGGGAGTGGGGGACAATCAAATGGAGGCTGTCTGATGTGATTGAGTAGATATTATAGAAAAGATTCCTTTTTAGGCATTGGATGGGTTAAAGGATCTCTGAGGCCACTTAAAATGAAGAAGTTTTATAATTTACATGGTCATTCATATAGTAGTATGTGTATAGAAATTATAAATATACAATGTATATATATGTATATGCTTATAGAAATACACATATATGTACATATACATACACACACATACACACTCATTTATGGGAATCCATGCTCAAAAGCGTATTACTAATAATGGTGTTAGGTCAAAAAGTTTGAAGAATATTGCTTTAGTCAGATTAGCAGAGAGAAGTTAGGAAATGCAAAAGAATGCAAAAGCTGCTTTCATAAAGGAAGGGAAAAAAACAACTAGCTCTTGCAAGGCTGAGGTGTTATTAAAATGTAAATAGGTTTGCTCTTTTGCAGAAACATGTTTTTAAAGTATACACAGGACTCAAGATGTGCCAGCTCCTGAAAGGTCAACAAAGGCAAATGTGTGTGGCTGTTTCATTGGACATTGATGTTATGGTTCTTTGGAAAAAAATGTAACCAGAAGTTACTTCCCCAAATTGGTCCTTGTGGCCTAGCAGGCCTGTCACTCAAAGTTAATTGCTTACTGTTTGTGTTTTCTAGTACATAGGAAATGATGGCTTACTTGAAATAACACATTTTTTGAACTATTTTGAAATGAGCTAGAGTATGTGAATTTCTTCTTGAAAATACAGTTTGTGTTTTGTTGTTTTTGTTGTTCCTTTAAAACCTGTATCTTAGACTGAGAGACAGAGGGAGTATTCTCACTTAATGATTTGAACTCCTTAGGGAATTTCCAATAATCGTCTAAGAGGTTTCTGCTTTAAAAAACAAGTAATTGCCTGATTTTGTTACAAATATATTTCCCATTTATGACAAGCACACATATGTTTGAAGTATTATAGATTTGTTTGTTCAGCATTTTGAAACTGTTATAATCTTGCATATGATGATTTTGGTGTTCCTGCAATGATTACCAAACCCTGACCGCCTCTGACTAAGCACAATGTATTCTTGGAGATTATCAACCTCTCATCAAATTGTTTTCAAACTACCACAAGGTTGCTATATTTGAGTGCTTCCCATTTCCCACTGGATGATCAGCTAGCATGCTCATACCCTTATGGCCACCAGAGTAGCTCCCTTATTCTCTTTTGTTACTCTGTAATCATAACTCATCAAATTGACAAAGAATCAAATTTAAAGATGGTTTTAGCTGGTGTTAATGTGTGATCAAGATGTTACCAGGATTTACATTGTTGCAATACAAATGTCAGACTGTTTCCAAACTTTGATCTTTGGTTATATACATTACAAGGACCCATTTGAAATCATCAGAAATGAATCTTATATTGTTTCTCATTTCAGCAAAGTCTATATTCTTATTTTTACTTACTATCCATCTATATTTCTCTTCTAATTACTAGATTTTTAAGGGGACTTATTTGCAACATTAGTCATTTAGAAAAAAATTGTGAAAAAATAGCTCTTTTTGTTTTGTTAGAAGGGAAGAAAATGACATCTGAAAATCTTTAGAAAGGCTTGCTTATATGTAAATGTTGTTAAAAACAAACAAGACAATATATATATATATAATTGAATATTAAATCCATTTATTAATCAATACAATGTTTGTCATTAACCAGTAGAAAAGTAAATAGTTTTTATCATAAGCTTTTCATTCTCATCAGTTTGTTGGGAACAAAAATACAAAATGAATTTCCATTTCTCAGTAAAAGAACTTGTAACATCCTGCCATTTTCTACCACATTTATAAATGTTTTCACTTTATTTGTTTTAAATCAAAATAATAGAAATAAATTTGATGGAGAACCAAATTCAAAGATGGTTTTTTTTAGCTGGTGTTAAGCCAAACATTATAAACTTTGTTCAAATAAAAAATGTCCAAAGTATATACATGATTATTACATTATGTTAAACATCCTTCAAGATATAATTTATTTCATTAAAATGTCATTTGTATTTAGAAAAATTTGTAAAATAAATTTAATGTGAAGTCCTGTAGACACTAGCAAAAATATGATGTTCTAATGAATTATTCTTCTGATTCTTATAGAATGTTCCACATAAAATATTTATTATTCTCTACTTCATAATTTTATATTTATTTTTATAATTATAAGTTATAAATAATAATTTATATTTTATAATATATAATATACATTTTAATTTGAAGTTTTGGGAGCAAAAGTTATCATTGTATTACTGAAAGCCCTTAATGAATAAATGATATTATGAAAAGTATATTCAATTCCCAATACATTTTTTGGTTGTGAAAGGAGTTTAAGGAATAAAAACCATTAGGAAGCACTAGAGTAACTGATAGAGAGCCATCCTAGGAGTCCAGGAGACCTATTTTCAAATCCTACCTCTGAAATATTCTTCTATATGAGCCCAGACAGACAGATAGAGAGTCTTGAGACCAGGAAAACTATCCCTATATGTGGCCTTAGCTATATCACTTAACTTTGATATACCAAAGCAACTTGAATTTCACTGACATAAAAAGTTGCTCACCAAGAGCAATAGGTAAGTCAAAAATTTAAAATCTTGAATGGGCAATGAACTAAGCCCAGAAGTGAATAGGGATCTTTAAATCTGGTTCTGTGATTTCATTGGTTGGGGAACTTCCAGATAAAGAAATTCCTTATACTAATATGGGTTGGCACCTTTTCTGCAACTTTTAGTCTTGGAGTATTGCTTAGAATACTTCTAGGTTAAGTGATTTGTCCAGGGCAACACACAGGGTCAGAGGTAGCAGTGGAACACCGATATTCCTGGCTTTAATATTGGCTATCTGCTATGCGAGTGTTATTGAGTTTTTTTCAAAACCATATTTGATTCTTTGTGACTTCATTTGGTATTTTCTTGGCAAAGATAATATTCTTTGCCAGCTTACTTTACAGATGAGGAAACTGAGGCAAATAGAGTGAGTGACTTGCTCAGGATCACAGAGTTTGTAAGTGTCTGAGGCTGGATTCAAATTTGTTAAAATGAGTTTTCCTTACTCCAGGTTTATTCCATTATCTATTGTATCACCTAAATACCCCCATATCAATATACCTTTAGAAATTAGTCTTTAGTGCAGTACTTTTAATGCTCTCAGATTTCTATCTCAAAGGTAAATTTTAATACAGATATTCTTCTGGTGATGTGCTGCTGGAATATTGAAAAGGACAGTCTCTTTAGAACTTAAGTGAAGACTTGCCTAAAGATGTGATAGATTAGGGTATGATGGACATGAATCCACTGTGATGCAAATAAATTTACAAATAAATTGCTTTTAAAAAGTTGTATAGAAGATGTCATCAGAGAAATTGGTGATCTGGGGGGAAAAAGATGGCCCTGTCACATGATAGTGATGGACAACATATACAGCTCTGCTGGTATCCAAATCATATTAAGAGACTCTTAGAATCCTCTGGGGAGGATTCATGAGAAATGAAAAAAAAAATGCACAGGATGGGAAGGCAGGGATGAACTGTTAATGGCATAATTGGAGCAAATATCAAGGTCTATGATATCATGGATCCACCGAAATATCAAGAGATGGAATCAGAGTATAATAACTAAAAAATGGAATGTATCCAGCATGAGCCTTCTTGTTCTGACATCAACAACCTGCCCACCTCAACCCTTAGACAAAGATCATGTGATTGCTAGCAGAGTCAGGAAGACCTGAATTCAAATCCTGCCTCTGGCACAGAATTGATGTGTGATTCTGGGTGAGTCACTCATACCTCATCCTGTATGATTCTTGTCCACAGTCCTCCATAAGTTCTCCAGAAAGAACCAGTGCAACTTGCTGGAGGCCACCATCTGGGTATGCATTGAGCCTGTCCATCTGTTATTAATTAATCTTACTATGTTCACTCCTGGTTATACCTAAACTTGTTGAGAAGAATGGGAAAGAAGACTTCATCAGAGGACCATGGGTCATATTTTCATCCCCCCTCAACTTCCTTCATGTTTGTAGGCAGGTCACTTCTACTTTCTGGTTCTCAGTTTCTCCATCTGTTAAAAAAAAAAAAAGCTTGAATTAGAAGATCTCAAACATCTAACTGGGTCTCATTATTCTTGCTTTTCTCAGCTAGATGGAACAGTGGATAGAGCATTAAATATGGAATCAAGAAGAGCTGGGTTCAAATTTTATCTCAGATACTTACTAGCTGTATGACTCTGGGTAAGTCATTTAATCCTGTTTGCCTGATCTGTAAAATGAACTGGACAAAGAAATGGCAAACTGCTTCAGTATCTTTGCCAAGAAAACCCCATTTGGGTCTCAAACAGTTGGACACAATTGAAATGACTAAAGAACAAAATTATCTTTATTAAGGGTAAAGAAAGGCAATGTTTCTTTGCTCTAACATAAATGTTATCAACCTATAACTCATATAAAATCAAAATGGTTGTACTCCAGAATCTTTTATTTTGACAAAAATAGAGTGAGGAAGGGAGATCTGAAGTGGAAATACTCTTTGACTTGAGAATATGAACCAATTAGGATAGAAGTAAATCATAACTAGTCTAAATAATGAATCCCATGAAGTGGTCATATTATTCAAATTTTCATTTCATATTTTCATTGGGCTAGAACCAATTATCAATCATATTTTACATGTAATTATTATTTTAAATAGTACAAATTTAAATAAAGCAACCATTTCTCAGATTCCTTATTTGCACAAAATGCAAGCAGGAATGCTTGCTATAGAAAGCACTAGAGTAATTGATAGAGAGCCATAATTACTATAAACCAGTAATTTCCATGCTTTTTGGATTTCATATGTCTATAATAGAAACATATTGAGTATGCGCCCCCAACAGGTATATATTTATTTATTTGTAAATTTACATATATAATACTATTCTGGAAATTATGGACCTTATAAAACTTGGCTAAAAATAGAAATGTAAAAATTTGAGATAAACAGAAAATGATATTTTAAAATAACATTTTATTTCTTAATGGTATAGAGTTTTTCCTCATAGTAAAATATTATTATTAATAATTATATTTTAAGGAGGGCAATATGATTGGATATACTTCTTTATTATTAAGGACATAGCAATTCAAAGGTCTGATTCCAAGTATAGGTTATTTTGATACCCTTTTAAAATGGTTATTATAACTAATGGAAAAATGCAACTTTACAAAGCTACCATAAATCCAAATAGAAGAAATCAATGATCATTTGTACTTCACTTAAACATGATACTGATTTTTCAGTCTTCGCCACCAATTATTTCAAAGGATTTTTTCAAAATTCAGCAATTGAAAGGTTATTGTTCCTGATGTTTATCAATTGTTCTTGCAAACTAGTTGGCTGGTGCTGCATTTTAATTTTTTTTGCCAATTTATTCAAAACCCAAATGAAACTCTCTTTGAAAGATTTTAAAACAGATTAGAAAATTCTTTTTCCAATTAAAAAAATTATTCAGACAGTTTTTGTAGATGATATATTTGTTGTTTTTAGCAACTCAGAGAAAGATCAGTTATTCAGGAGAAGAGAGTAGTCAACAAGGTCAAATATTTAGATAGAAAAAAAAAGAATGAGGACCAAGAGAAAGAAAAGACTTCAGATTTGGTTATTAAGGGGTTATTGATAACTCTGAAGAGACCAGTTTTAATTGAATCAGTAATCAAAGATCATGAGAAGAATGAGAACCTAAGAGAGCAGAGTGGTGTCCTTAACAGAAATAGCTGAGTTTGGATAAGAATTGGGTTGGGATGGAGGGGAATAATGTAATGAAATCTGCCACATAAATCACAATCCCTTCATGTCTGTCCAAAAATATGCTTTTCATTCTGTCTTAGGAGGGGAAAGGGTGTGAATGGAGATGGGTTCTTACTCACTAGTTCACTGTTCAGGAACACATCAACAAAAGGTGATTGCTACTGCCAAGAGGTGATGGTGGAGGTTGGGGAAAGCAGGTTGTTGGTACACTGTGTGGAGGGGGATATTTACAGTAATATGTGCTCGATTGCTTTGAGTACCTAGGCCATGGTTTCCTAGTATTTGGGGCATAAAGGAGCAATTTAGGAGCTTGTAATATGTAATGACCGTAAGAAGTCAGCTCTGGGTCAGGGCAGATGAGGGCAGTACTGTTTGAAAGGGTGATGTAATTGTATTGGAGATCAACCCCATGGTTGACTCTCAATGGCAAGGTAACACTAACCCCTCTTTCCACTTGCTAGCTTGAGATCATGCTATAGGTGCCTTGAAGTTATGGCCCATACCACTGGAGTTGTGCAGCTTCCACTTTGAAGATCAAACGTCTTAGCAGGGGTATTCATTCAGCATTGCCAAACTAGATTGCACGCCAAATCTTTGGGATGGAGGGGAGCTACAGGACCTCATAGAAACTGGCTATCAGAACATCAGAAAGTGAAAATCTATAAAATAAATACAAATGGAGACTTTTGTTAAAAAAAAATAAAAAAGGACCAGCTGGCTGCTGTATTGTTAGGGATTACAGACCTCTGTATTTCTGATTAGCCTGCTATTTCCACTTATGACTTGGGAGGTTAGAAAAGAACTGTGGCTGAGAGCTCACTCTTATGCTTTCCTATCTTTAAGACAGACATTAGGCTAGAATTATATCCATTACACACCAAATATCTGCAGTCTAGGGCAACAATTCTATTTTGAAGATTCTCTATAAAAGCTATTTTCCCTGGTCTCAAAAAGGGACAGAGAGAAGTAATTCTACCCAGAAGGTAACAGTAGCTTAATCTCCACCAACTTGGCTTCCCTCCCATCATACACTTATTGCACAAAAGACAATCATGGATAAAAAGCAAATATATTTATCAAAGAAAGTAATAAAACAGCAATCAGGAAATTCATAGAGATTAGTTTAGCTAAAAGAACACACAAGAGTCAGGAGCATTTTATGATATAGGAATAAGACAAAATCTCAGTTAACTAAGGAGAGAATTAGCTTACTCTGGTGTACATACTGTGGGTCAGATCTGAACCTAGGTGTATATAAAGACAAAAATGAAACAGCTGCTACCTGTAAGCAAATTACTTCGTTTGCTAGTAAAATACAAATCCCTTACTCTAGTATTTTTAGCCTTCTGAAATTTGATTCAAAACTACTTTCCCACATTTACACCAAACTAATCTTTCTATATTCCAGTCAAACTCAATATATCATCTCCCACCTCCATACATTTGCCCAGACTCCATATCTGGAATGCTTTCCCTCTTCACCTCTCAAAATTTTTGTTCTCCTGATCAAATGCCTCCTTTTCCACAAAGTTTACCTTTATCCTACTAGTTGCTCATGTGATCTCTATCTCCAATAACTTTGTGATACATTTGTGTACATGTTGGATCTTTCCAATATTCTTGAAATTCCTTGAAGATAGAAATTATTTAACTTTATATCTTCAGTCCCCAGAACAGTATCTTTTACATAATAGGAATATAAATATTTGCTATTCTTTCTAATTATCACAAATGATTCTATACCTTGGCAATTCTACTTTTTGAGGGGAAGGGTCATTTAAAAAAAAGCCCAATGTTCCCTCCCCCTTCCAACTCAAACTGCTCGAAGGCCTGACTCTTGCTGGAAAAAAAAAGATGCTTAATTAAGAATTGAGGCAGAGAAGTGAAAACATTTCTTTCTGTAGTCCCATAAATGATAACAGATGAGTAATCATGAAAATCAATATTAGTATAAATCTAACCTAATCCAGGAAGGATGAAAACTTGAATCATAAAAATTCTGTGCTATTTATATGCTGCCACAAAAAGAACATGTCTTTATCCTAAATGGAAAAGTACAAATATTGGAATAAAAAAATTTTAATTGATGAAACAAGAGACTTCAACAGTTAATCCTGCCTAAAGGGCAGATCTTCATTCTGTACAAATGCTACTGTATGTGGGTTATTTAGAGTGGGTAACCAAATATCTGAGGACAAGTAATTAGCTTAACATCCCTGTTCTGCATATGCTTGTCTCACACATAATTTACAGAACAAACCCACAGAAGGGAAAAATAAAAGACCGTGGAATATTTTTCCAACCCCAAGAGCTTTGAGGTTTATTTTTTCACTGTTCAAAAATTGTTTACTCCAGTGATATTAAGATAAGCAGGAATGGTCTATTTCTCCCTTATTACATAAGGACAGAGAAGTAGCATTTCTTATACGTTATTCTTCAATCTCCCTTTTTCCCATTCCAGGATAACAGAAAATATTGCATTGCTTTCTCATGTATTACTTCAGTGTTGCAAAATAAACTGAAGAGGTTGGTTGACTAGCTGCACTATTCTCTTAACAAAAGTCTAACTTAATGGTAGAATTAAAGTAACTCCTCTTTGAGACCAAAAAAAAAAAAAAAATAGAGGGAATTAATGTTTTTAAAATAGCAGTGAATTTGATGCTTTTCTATAGTTTCTAACAGTTTTCAAAGCATTTTCCTTACAACAACACTGTGAGGATGAAAGTACAGGTATTATGCACATTTTATAGATAAGGAAACTGGTATACAGAGAGATTAGTGGCTTGCCTTTGATCATGTGGTTAATAAGTAGAAAAACTTATTTGGAAAGATATTTGAATCCATGTCTTCTTACCCCAAGCCCAGTTTCTCTTCACTACACCAGATTGTACCTCAAAGTAACCTTATAGTGACAGGGTCATGCAGTGTTTCTAAAGCTTTGACAACAAATAGCAAGCTCTGGCAGGTTATATAAGATTTAAAGCTCGTCTCTTTCCAAACCCCAGCCTAGCTAATGATAATGATAAGTTTTCAATCATGGAAATTTATGAAATAAAGAAAAATGCAACAACAATAACAATAACAAAATCTTTCATTTTTGTCTCTTACCCTCTTTTGCTTTTGCAATGGCTGCTCCTGCCTCCAAGTAGCTGAAAAGGGACTGAAGAGTTAAAATAGCACAGCTGCTGCTCAATCTATAGACACAAATTTAACTGCTGGCAGTTAATCTATCTATCTATCTATCTATCTATCAATCTATCTATCTATCTATCTACCTACCTACCTACCTACCTATCTATCGAAGTATAGCTTAAGAAAGAGACCAACATCCTGCCATCTGGGGAAGGCGGTGGGGGGAAGGAGGGGGAAAATTGGAGCAAGAGGTTTGGCAATTGTTAATGCTGTAAAGTTACCCATACATATAACCTGGAAATAAAAGGCTATTAAAAAAAAAGAGACCAAAAGTTGAGGTAAAAGTTTTACTAACTTCCAAAAGCCTTATAACTGAATACCTTAAGTACTTTTTTTTTTTCAAGAATAGGAATCTCCAAATGAAACTGAGTATATCTTATGTAAAGTGACTCTAAGTGAAACAAAAGATTGAGACCTGTTTAGTCTTCTCCAGTTAGCCCCAATTTTGTCTTGTGTATAGAAACACAAAAGGGAAAATTTTAAAAGTTTCTTCATTGACGTTTAGTAAAACTTAGTAAAAAAACTTTAGTAAAACTTAGTAAAACTTACCTTTTCTGATTGAGTAAGTTAAGCCTTTGGAATAATTGCCTCAACAAAGGGGATATGATTAGAATTAAGAACTTAAATGGAATTTTGATTATACTTGCTATGAGTTGGACACAGGGAAGCTAGGAAGGGAAATTTAAAGGAGCAGTTCAAAGAATAGGCTATCTACTATGTTCTGTGAGAGGTCTGGTTGAGAGGCAGACTTTCATCACCATTGCTGAAACAACTGACTAAAGGATACTTACTGCAGACCTCCCAGTAGAAGAGAGCTTTGGAGGACACTCTCTGTGAATGTAGGGCAGAGTTGTAGGTAGGCCTGACAAATATAATTCAAACAATCCATCCAAAGACAATAAGAAGGATACAAGAATTGATCATGGGAGCTGGCTGAAATAGGTATAGCTCTCCCTGCACTAACCAAATTATCTCTAGTGAATGTTGAATAGGGCAGAGATTTACTTAAACTTTTTCCCCTCATGACCCCTTTCAACCCAAGAAATTTTTACCTGACCCTGAATATGTAAGCATAGAAAATAGGTATACAAATTAAACATTTACTGCTAATAAGTCATAATTTTGAAACCCCCCCCACATTCAGTTATGAAGCTCCATATGAGATTGCAAACCACAGTTTAATAAGCTGAGGGACAGGATGTTAGGTAATTATAATGAAGATGATAATAATAACAAAAGCTCATATTATATAGTATTCTGAAGTTTGCAAATTGTTTTGCAAATTTTATCTCATTTTTTCCTCACAACTCTTTGAGGTAGGTCTTGTTATTATTATTCCCATCTTATGGATGAGAAACTGAGTTAGACATAGGTTAAATGATTTACCAAGAGTCACACATTTAGAAAGTATCTGAGACTAGATTCAAACACAAAGATTCTGGGGGAGTTTTTTTTGGCTGCGAATCCAGCTTTCTCTCTACTGCCATGTAGCTTCCTGTATATGAACCTGAGGATAGCTGGATTGTTGAAAACTAGAAATAAGTAAGAAGCCCAGTGGAGAATAATGTTGATCTATGCGCCAGTAGGAAACAGCTGAGAAGCAATGTCAAGCTAGGAGTAGGGTGAAGAGTAGACTCAACAGAATAATATGACATTAACAGAAAATATCAACAACTCTGCCACATCAGGCACATATGTTGTCCCCAAACTGTATTCAATAGCCCTGTGTTCTATATATTCCAAGTGTCATCCTTATAAAGGTTCACTCTCCTTACTAAAGGTGTGTGTGTCTGTGTGTGTGTGTGTGTGAGTGTGTTTGTGTTTGTGAAAGACTGATATCAAGGTTTATAGTGGGAGAGAACGTTCTACTATTGTTTATGCTATTATGATATTTGAATTGTGTGCACAGAGTGGCTGGTAAACATCTTTGGGGGTTCAAGAGCTATGGTTTCAAGAAGATTCTGACCTTCAAAGTATCTAGAACTTGGGATAGTTTCCAAAAAGGTTCATGAGTGACAGAGATCTTGGGTATGAAACTTTACAAATTGTTACTATTTGAGCCTTCTAGAAATGCAGTGGATAGATCACTGGAGCCAAGAAATTCAAATCTAGTCCCACTTCCTAGCTGTATGATCTTGAGAAAGTCATCTAACTTCTGTGTACCTCAGTTTCCCTGACTGGGTGAGAATAATAGTACCTATTTCACAGGGTTCTTATGAGGATCAAATGAGAATATTTGTAAAGTGCTTAACACAGTGACTGGCACATAATAGGTTCCTGGTGAGCACTTGTTTCCTTTCTTCCTAAAATGATAAGGTATATCAAATCTTCTGAAACTGTGGCTCATGACCCTATATTGGTTTGTATAATTGAATACGGGATTGCAAAAAAAAAATTTGGCAACAGTAAAATATAATAAATGTACCATCAAGATTTAATTCGTTAAGTAAAATAACTACACCTATTTCATTAGTATACACATTTGCATGGGTGAATGTTGAAAATTATCTATGCATATGTTTTGAAAATAAAAAGCTTTGTAAAAAAAAAATAGAAGTGAATACCCTAAAATAAAACCACTGTGTGATCCTGGGCAAGTCACTTAATCCCAATTTCCTCAGAAGAGAGAGAGAGAGAGAGAGAGAGAGAGAGAGAGAGAGAGAGAGAGAAGAAAATGGGAAAAATCCAAACATTTCTTGGGTGAAAAAAGGGATTGTGAGTGGAAAAAGTTCAAGAAGTCTTAAAGTATATGACTATTGTGAGAATCAATCCCCGAACTGTTATGTGTGTGTGTGCGGTCAGAACATTAATTTATCAGATAGTTGGTGTTAAATCCAAAACCAGATTTTTAAGAGAATAAAGACATAAGACATTGAGTATAATTATTAAAATTCCAACCTAGATTATTGTAACAAGGCATGAGAAGATGTTCTCTTTGAGGCTGCTGGCTGGCATTTGGTTGGTGGTTTGTGAAAGTTGCTTGCATTTTGTAGTTCTGTGGAATTACTTAGTGGATTTAATCCCATTGTTGGCACACAAGCTATTCCTTTCACAATCACTTCCCTAACAAAGACATCTTTTATAAGATCCACTGGGTTGGATCTTTTGGTAAAGAAGAACAAGCAAAACTCTCTAGAAACACTTTATCCACTAGAATCTTTCAAGCTTCACCTCTTCCAGGAGACTTCCCTAAGCATTTTTCCTCCCCATGCCCTGTTGAAAAGAATCTCATCCTCCCTTCACAAGACATGCATGTATAGCATACAGATTGTTTGAACTTTAAATTCCCTCCATCCTCTGTTCTAAGCAAATAACAAGTACAAGATGCTTATAGAAGAATGAAAAAGCTGGTGACATTTTTCTCACTTTCTCCCAATCCATGTAACCCATTCAGGGATGCTGAAAAATAGGTGAAAGAACAATAAAGCAATGAGCTAAATTGATTCCAACTTCATAAAACAGGAAATGACTAATCCCTGATGTATGCTGATCAATCATTGTAAACCAGGTGTCTATGTACAGTCAGCCCATTGACTTGTTAAACTATTATAGACAGAACTAAAGCCAACTTCAAAGACAAGGGAAGATACTGTATGCAATTGCAACAGTTCCAAACTCAGCTATTCTAACAAACTATTGACATTGAAAAATGGGATTAACAAAAGGTACAAATAAAGTTGGTTATATCTTAACAAACAGGAGAATGATTGGTTATTGAATTGAATCATTCCAAAAAGAGGAAGGGTCAAAATCAACACCAGAGGATAAACAGGGTAAAACAAACAAACAAAACAAAAACCCACAAAATTATTGATGGCCCCAAAGTGTGAAATTAATAAAGGAAAAGAAATAGATTATGACTGTTTCCACAACAATTGGTTATAGGAGGCCAGAAACTATATTAAACAAGAAACTCGATCTTGTTGGCAAGCAGAAAATTACAGAAGCAACACCAGTTTGGGATTATAAACTCATTTGGAAAAAAATCATAGACAAGAAACAAATGTAACTGAAAATCATAACCCACTGTTTGATAAAAACTAAGCACATAAATTACTGGGGGAAGCATTCTCTTCTTGACAGAAACTGCTGAGAAAACTGGGAAGTAGTTAGACAGAAATTAGATTTAGATCGGCATCTCATGTCATATATGCAAATAAGGTCAAATGGATATACAAAATGGTTTTACCATTAAAAGCTTAGAAGAAAATAAAGGTATGCATATATATATACACATATATATGTATGTATTTCAGATCTATGACCAATGGAGGATAACTTTTTAATAAAACAAAGGGTAGAGGAAATTATTAATTTTGATTTCATAAAATTAAAGAACTTTTACATGGATACAATAATCGAAGACAGAATAAAAAGAAAAAACTGTACAGTAAGAAAAATATTTGCATCAAATATCACTAAATGTCTGAAATTACCAAATTACATAAGAAATTGACACAAATTCAAAGGATATGAACATTTAAAAAATGTAAACTCTAAAGGAATATTTGAAGACACTCTCCAAATGACTAATTATGAGAGAAGTGCAATTTAAAATAATTTTAAGTTTCCACCTCACACTCTACAAATTGGCAAAGATGACCAAAAAATATTAGATATTGAAAGAAAGGAAGATAGGCCCACAAATACATTATTTATGGAGTTCTGAACTATTCCAGTCACTCTGGATTTAAATGAGGAATGATGTGAAAATAATGACTAAACCTTTTGATTCTGCTATCCCATTACTGGGCAAATACCCCTAAGGAAGTCACATATAGAAACAAAGGTACAATATACACCCAAATGATCAAAAAACAAAACAGATAAACCAACAAACCAAACCAAACCTGAAAATAAATTAGAGGGTAGTGAAAAAACAACGGAATGTGAATACAAAGGAATTTTATCATGCAGCAAGATTGATGAATAGGAGGAATTCCAAGAAACAGGGAGAGGCATATAAACCAATGAGAGATTCAAAAGAACAATATGCACAATGGCTACAAAGTCTTGAAAAGATTACTAACAAACTGTAACAGAAAAAAAAATGAAGAACAGATAATGCAATTCGCTTCCCTCCTTATGGCATTGATGCCAGCAGGCTATTAAGTAAAAATGTTGTATATCTTGGCATACAGTCACTGTATAGGATGTTTTTATTTAACTGTCTTTTCTTCTTAAAAAAAAGTTCACTCCAGGGAAGGGAAATGAGAAAGAAAACTTACTATCACATAAAGCCAAAAAAACCCAATAAAATGAATCATTTAAAAAAAATTCTAGAAAAGAATGATAGACAATTAAGGTCTATATTAACTTTAGAAAATTATGAATACTTGTGGAAGGGGAAATTAGTTTTCTGAAAGCTTTCTATAAGATCTAACTAAATCAACTCACCCCCAAAATATTTTTGTATAAAACTAGAAAGGTAACAAATGGATGAAGAAACAAATCAGATCTGTTAATATTTGTGCAGTAATCTACTTTTATTGTCCATGATGATGCTACTACATTTGAATTCTTAAAACCTCAGGATCCAGTACACTATATGATAAAGTAAATGGAACTAAAGAAGATAAAGATAAGAAGAATAAAAAGCACACAGAGAAGAAATTCTTGCAGGAGGTAACACAACTTTGACAACATTAGGAGATTTATTCTCAAGGTATTTGAAAGGGGAAAACAGCAAATATTAGGAAAATAATCATAGATGTTAGCATTGACATCAAAGGGCAAGGAAGTAACTAATGCCTCTATAAAGCTTTTATCATAACTGTCTACACATATCCTATGAGATGGCTGTCTGGGAGTCAGAATAGGAATGACATCTGATACAACTATGATAATGTAAGAAACAGATTATATCAATAACTTATTTTTTAATAGCTTTTTATTTACAAGTTATATGCATGGGTAATTTTAAAGCATTGACAATTGTCAAACTTTTTGTTCCAATTTTTCCCCTCCTTCCCCCCACCCCGTCCCCTAGATGGCAGGATGACCAGTAGATGTTAAATATATTAAAGTATAAATTAGATACACAATAAGTATACATGACCAAACCGTTATTTTGCTGTACAAAAAGAATTGGATTCTGAAATATTGTACAATTAGCCCGTGAAGAAAATCCAAAATTCAGGCAGGCAAAAATATAGGGATTGGGAATTCACCTCCCAGAGTTCTTTCGCTGGGTGTAGCTGGCTCAGTTCATTACTGCTCCATTGGAACTGATTTGGTTCATCTCATTGCTGAAGATGGCCAGGTCCATCAGAACTGATCATCATAAAAGTATTGTTGTTGAAGTATATAATGATCTCCTGGCCCTGCTCATTTCACTCAGCATCAGTTCATGTAAGTGTCTCCAGGCCTCTCTGAAATCATCCTGAATAACTTATTTTTTTTAAAAGAAAATATGCGACAATAACAAACATGCTTTCCAAAGGGTTTTCTACAGAAGACTATCTTTTGTAAACTGAAAAAATGTAGAGAATACAAGATCTCCCTGTATTTGTTATTTGTTGATCATGACTGAATGACAAAACATTTACTTAGCTTTGTGCTAAGTGCTAGGGATCAATATAAACAAGAAAAATAATCCTTGGCCTCAAAGAGCTTACATTTTAATGGTGACACACAAAAAGAGGGCTGAAAGGGAGAGAAGGAATGTGAAGTGATGTGAAGGTCTGGCTGCCTGGAAGATAAGGTGAAAACTTAATTATCAAAGTCCAAGGACTTAAGGGATTAGTATGAATAGTTCTGGTGGGAAGAGGTTGAGGAGCATGGCTGGAGTGGAGGCAGACTGGTCTAGAGATGGATGGGATTATAGGAAAGAATTTGTCTTAAATAAAATCTAAAAGTCTCTCCCCATTTATGTTACAATCACACAAGTCCTTGGTAGATGTAAACACAGAGATAACTTGCTAATAATCCTCTGATAATCATTACCAAGTGAAACATAAAACAAGGAGAAACATTCTTGCCAAAGAGGTTTCTTACTGTCATAGGATACGAACATGGGGTGGAGTTCAAAAGAAAAGAGATTCTTTATAAAAGGTAAAGCCCTCCAGACTGTTTTGAAAGACATTGAACCCCAGTACACTACAAAACCTCTTTAAAGTGATCTATGTTCTCTCAAATGGGATCAGCCTTAAAATCTACACAAGCAAATCTAAATAGACAAAAATTAATCTTTTGCCTAGAATGCGCCATAGAATTGGATGGGTATCCAATTGAATTAGTCCATCTGTGTATCCATCTTGGACAGGCCCCATAGACAGGAGACTGGGCCTAATAATTGAATAGGAGGAAAGGAATAGGTTGGGTTGCATTTATAAAGTTTTCAATGCTTTTAATGATACTAAGCATCTCCTTGACACAAAACCCCATCTTTTCCACACCAGTATTCTCTCAGTAATGCTAGATGGCTGCAAACCATGGAACATCACAATTTCCAAAGGAAAAAAATTTAGTGATCAAAGAGTGTTGGAGACTCATATGCTGTATATGAATAGGTTGAAGCATATTACAAAGATGTTTTACAGACTTGAAGTGACATTCAGGAAATCATCTAGGAAATGTATAACCAGAAAAGGAAGTCATCAAATCACACTGTAAGATTTTGCTTTTCTTTCTTTTTTTCCTTCTTTACTGGATGAAGAGAAGGGGAGAAAGAAGAGCAGGTAACAAAAATAAATGCACATGAATCTAAATCTTTGGAACTGTGGAGACGGTCAGAAATAAAATTTTGTCTGGGTAAGAAGTAAAAGAAGGAAAAGAAAAGGCCTTAAACTAAAGAAAAAGAAAAAAAAAGGACTAGAATTGAAGAAAAAGGAAAAAATATCAAACTTAAGGAGAAAGATTTAAAGAGAAGAGGGCCTGAAAGGGAGGGGAGAACTTAACAAGAAAAAAATGTAGTTGGCAAAACAAGGAAGAAGTTGGTAAGACTGTTAGAGATCAGAGAAGGAAAAGAAGTTGTGTATGAGTTGTTGCAATGGTAAGAAAATAAGGAAAAAGAAAAAGAAAAGGGAAAAGCTAATCCTAGAGATGAAGTGTCCTAGTATGATATAGAATACTCTGGGTGCCAGACATAGGCACGCCCATAAGAACCAATGGGTTGTTCCCCCAAGGGTGTGCATGCACGTACAATCCTAGGTCTTAGCTTGTGCCAAAGGAGGGAAACATCATCTCTAAGTCTACATGGGGAAGGGAATGATCAGGAAAGGCTCAAGGGGAACATCTTAAAGGATTGAGGGGGAAAGCTGATTTTTAGTCCTATTTGGCTTTAACAAAGGATCTAACCCAGTGACACTATAAAGGGTGCCTTTGTTAGAGAGGCGATTGTGAAAGGAACGGGATTGAACCCTTCTAGTAACTCCAAAGAACTACAAAATACTAACTATTTTCAGGAGCCACCAACCCAAGCTGAATCCTGGCCGGCAGCCTAGAAGCGAACATCTTCTCATTCTGTTACTGGGCCCCAGAGTAATCTTGGCTCTTTTGTAATTAAAGTTCAATTAATTTCTCCATGACTGATTCTTCTTCCCATTAAGAGCTCATTGGGAAATTGTGTTTCTGGCACATCGTGCAGTTCTGTTCCCAATTATTGGTTGTGCAATTTATCAATAAAGAAAAGCTTTAAAAGTCCCTTAAAAATAAACAAGGAAAAAAACAAAACACACACACACAAAGATGAATGGGAAGGAAAGTTAAATTAGAAACACAGCACTGTATGTTCTAACCAAAGAAAAATGGTTATCCCACATTCCACGGGGCTTTCATCTGGGGAGGCTACAGAAATAGAAATTCAATGATGCATAGTTGCTTGACTCTGTCACCAAAAGAATCATTTAGGAGTGAGAAATAAGCCAGGAAGTAAAATAAACAGATGAGGAAAGGTTATCTATACCAGAGACCAGCACCTACAGAGAAATGACCTCTGCAATGAATTTTCCAGACACACCTGATGACTTGAGCATATGCTCAAGAATGTCCAGTCAAGCCAGAAGTGAGGGTTCTAGGAAACCTAGGATGGGTGTCAGGGGGAAGGTCAGAATCCATTGTCAAGAGCCAGACTTGGGGTTGCATCTGAACCTAATGGGAGCCACTGGTACAATCCTGTGGGCTGAATCAATTCAGTCAAATAGGGATCATGGCTGATTTTCTTCACTGAGTCCATTCATTCCCTCCTTCCTTCTTCCATTCAACAGCATTTATGAACGGATAGTTGAACTGAATTGGTCAGATTGTCTCATTCTTTTGTCCCTTGTGAATGTTCTCTTGCTAGAAAATTTCATTCTTCAATGTAAAAAAAAAAGTTTTTATAGCAAATAAATCTCCAGAGCTCTGGAAGGAGTCAGTCTTGTGTAGACTTTCATTATCATCTTCTTGGACTTTTGCAAGGCTTCCCTCCAAGTCACTCCTCATCTTACTGCTGGACTCATCTTCTCTGTGATCACTTCTGATGCTATCTCTGTACTGGCTTCTACTGACTCCTAAATCAAATCCAATCACCTTGACTTGGCATTCAAAGCCCCTTTTCTCTGACATCAATCTATCATTTTAGCCTTTTATCAAACCCATCAATTCCACATATGCTTTAATTCAGCCAAACTAGATTCTTTCCCCTCCATACCCCTCCTATGTCTATGCTCTTGTCTATAATTCCCTCTCCCAAATTCCAAAGGCAACTAGAAAGTACAATGGCTAGAGCCCTGGGCCTTGGGGCAAGAGAACTTGAATCCAAATATAACCTTGCTCTTTTACTAGTTGTATGACTCTGGGCAAATCAGTTAATCTCTGTTTCACTTGGTTTCCTCAACTGTAAATAATAACACCTGCCTCCCAGGGTTGTTGTAAAGATCAGTGTAAATATTTGTAAAGCAATCCAAAGGCTACTTGTCCCCAAAACTCCCAAGTACAACCTGAAAGGTTAAAGTGTGTATAAGCTTGACACCTCCATTGGAAAGTACTTAGCACAGTCCTTAGCATTCTTAGCATCCTTAGCAATTCTAATAGATATTTAATACACTTTTGAATGTCTCTATAATTCTATCTGATGATATTTATTTGAATATTCTCCTAATTAGTTGATCATCAGAATAATTTGACATACTGCCATATGTGTGTGTATGTATGTATATATATATATATATGTATATATATATATATATATATATCAGTGCAAGGCACAAAAATATTTTGTTAATTCAAGAGACAAATTTTGTCAATACAAGAGCTGAGGGTATGGGGTTAGGGATTATTCCAGGACACTGGCCAAAGTTCCTGTTTTATGAGGTGATCAAAACACTCCCTTTCTAAGTCGGTTGAGTCCTTACACATTTTCTTATGATCTCATGGGAGCAGTGCCAAACTCAATCATCTCCCTGGGTTTTAGGTCCTCCTCATAGAGCCCATTGCTATCCATTGCCACTGTGCCTCTCTTGTGGGACTTACTCTCTCCTTATAGCTCTCAAATGATAAAGCTTTGATTACCTCTTAAAGGATCACAAAATACAGATCTTTAAAAAATGTTCTTAATTTTTTAAAAAATGTTTTGATATTGATCTAAAGGTATAAGTGATCTCAGACTTCATTGAATACAATCGCCCATCTTGCCACCTCCATTTTCCAGAAGACAAAACCAAGGTTTTTATAATAAGACTTGAATATAGGTCTTTCTGCCTCTGAGTCTGACATATTATCCATTATTTCATGCCATTATTCTTCCCATATTGAAATTCCCTCCATCCTTATATATTATATCCATCCAATCAGACTCCCTCTGCACTTTTACTGTCAGGAAGACATTTCCTTCACTGACAGAGGCAGCTAGGTAGATAATAACACTGGACCTGGAGTCAGAAAGACTTCAGTTCTCAGACAGACAAATCACTTTAATCTCTTTCTGCCTCAGTTTCCTCATGTGTAAAATGGGGATGATAATAACAGCTCCTATCTTTCAGTGTTATCTTGAGATTCAAATGAATCTCAAGTCCTTAGCACAGTGCCTTATACACAGTAAGTGATTAATAATTACTTATTTCTATCCTTTCCTGCTTTATCTACTCTCCAAAAAAGTTTTCATCTGAAGTAAAAAAAAATATTCCTAGTTATATCTTTGGGAAAAGCAAAGGCAAAAAGGTGGCCTGGGATCCTTCTTATTGCAGAGTCTATGAAGATTTCAAGACCTAGCACTAATTTTTTTTTGTCCAGACTTTTTTTGTTTTCATGATTAAAATGATAATGTAGAAATCCAAGTAAGTATGATAGATCATTCAGGAGGTTTTTCCATTTTTGTGAAATATTAATCACAATCTAGATCAATGGGATACAAAGCTTCTGGACTGGCTGAGTGTACTTTTCATGTTCTTTGTCCTGCAAGACAAGCTGTGTGTGGGCTTTCCCTTCATAGGACAATTTTGGAGGACTGAGTTGTCTGGTGAGGTCACAAGCACTACTTGTATCACCATCTTGAGTCAGCATTTGGTAATGCTGAGCAGGGTCAGCTAATTTTAGGCATCTCTGGGATCCTTGTAAATACCCCTGGGGAGCATTAAAAAAAAAAAAAAAGACAGTGTGAACTGGCTGAATTTCCTGTTCTGAACAATCTTCCATGCTATTTTGAGGTAATTTCATGACCCAATATTTATTTAGATGAGTTTGTCTGCTCTCTGGCCAGCATTAGAAAGTATTGCTCCAAGAAGACCAAGAATTATTCTCTGGTAGATGCATGCTCAAAAGATAGGAACAAACAATTCTTCAAAAGGATAAACGAAAATTATTAATAGCTACTTGAAAGAATACTTAAAATCACTAATCAAAATGCAAGTCAAGTTAACCCTGCAGTTATACCTTATACCCAGGAAATTGGCAAAGACGATAAAAGATGAGAATAATCATTTTTAGAGAGATAGTGTGTGTGGGGGGGAAGCATACTAATGCATTGTTAGTGGAGTTGTGATTTGGCAAAACACCACCACCACCACATTTTGGAAATTAAGCTAAAATTCTGTGAAAAAAAAAAAGTAGCTAGATATCTATACTCTCTGACCCAGAGATTCTACTGGCAGATATATATCCCAGAGAGGCCACCAATCATTAGAATGGCTCCCACATAGAGCAAAATATTTCTAGCAGCATTTTTGTGATAATAAAAAACTGGAAACAAAATAGATGCCCACCAACTGGAGAATGGCTAAACAAATTGTAAAATGAATGTAATAAGAAAGAAATAGTAAGATAAATACAGAGAAACATAAAACATTTACATGTAAGTGAAATAAACAAAGCTCCATCACCATCCCCAACATATCCTGATATACACAATCATGACAACAATATACCTGAAAAGAACAACTTCTACAAAATAATGGAAAATGAAGGTTGTAAAATGACAAAAATAAGCTTCACCCCAAAAGGAAAATGTAAAAAGATACTACTACCAATTGCTTTATAAAAGTGAAGGCGGGGGTAGCTAGGTGGTGTAGTGAATAGAGCACCAGCACGCAAGTCAGGAGGACCTGAAAATCTGATCTCAGACACTTAACAGTTTCTTGCTGTGTGGTTCTGGGCAAGCCACTTAACCCCAATTGCCTCAAAAACAAAAAGAAAAAAAGAGAAAAAAGTGAAGGAGGCAGTAACGTCACAGGTGTGGAACTTTGCATAAACTGCCAAATTTTTCTGATATGTTAATTGGTTTTCCTTCCTCTTTTTTTTCTTAGAAAAAATCCTTTGTTATAAGGGAAGGGAAGTGAATGGGACAAGTATTTATATAGCACCTATTATGTTCTAGACACATGAGGTGGCTACGTGGCTCAGTGAATAGAGCATTCTGCCTGAAATCAGGAAGAACTGACTCCAACACTGGCTTCAAACACTTACTAACTTTGTAATCCTAAGCAAGTCACTTAACCTCAGTTTATCTTAACCTACTGAAAAAGGAAATGGCAAACTACTTTGCCTAGAAAACACCAAATGGGATCACATAGAATCAGACATAAATAAAAACCAATAATATCATGTGTCAGGCACTGTGTTAAAATATGGCTTTTTGCGAAGGTGAGTAACAGAGAATTTAGTCAATGTAAACACAAAACATCTCAATAAAAACTATTTTTAAAAAGTATTCTATGGGGTAATGGAACGAATCCTGGGATTTTGATCTGGGCTCAAATACCAGACTTGCTTTTTATAGGTATGTAAACTTGGATAAGCTTTTTCACTTCTCTGAGTCTCAGTTTCTCCATCTGTAAAAATCAAAGAGTTCTATGAGGTGGCCTCTAGAGTTCTTTTTCAGCTCCAAATTTACGATCACAATGGCAGACCCCAAACCTTTGCTGAAAGATAAGATTTGTGGCTTTCCTTTCCTGGGCAAGAATTGAAAAGAAGTCTGTGAATTTGGAAATACTAAATGTATTTTATGGAAAACCTGATTAATGGTTTCATTTTAGGAATTTTTGTAGTGAGATTAAAAACTTTTTTTGTTTAAATTAAAAAGAAAAACTATCCCAGAGGATTAAAGGAGAAGGGAAAACTATTTAGAAAGCATTGGGCTGTTTTCCAGACATTGTACTATATATTTGAAGTATGAGACAATCCCTGAGCTACTCAGTCAGCCCCTGTCACTGAGGGGGCATCCGTGACCTTGAGTTCTATTCCAAATAGTCACAAGCTGAATATAGACTGGCTCTAATTTGTTCAGCATTTTACGGATCATTGAAAAGAAATGCCTGACAAGAAGCTTCATTTGGTCAGAACTATCCAAATTTGGGTTATCATCAAAACATGTGACCTTTGACCCAGGGATGTTGCCAAAACGGACATCTGATACAGTGAGAAATTCCATGAAGGGCTTTGCATTGAGGATTTGTGTTGCTGGGAAAGATGCTGGTGTGGGCTGTACATCTGAAAGAGACCTACAGTCTGGCAGAGGGCTTGGGATTGGAAAGGGCGGGGGTTGGGAGTAGATTCCAGGCAAGTTAAAATCCCTGCTGGTGGTTGTGAATGTCCCATGATCCGTGGAGATCGTGAAAGGATGCAGTCGTATGTGAAAGAAGTTCCACTTTTTCTCCTCCTATTCTTGTCCCTTCATTTGTAATGCCCTGAACTCATGATGGCATGTAATCCTGTTGTTCTGGGATGTACAGGAGAGGAGAGGAAGAGAGAAAGAATCAGAGCTATAGAGACAAAGAGAGACATAGAGAAGGGGACAAAGAAAAAAGTGTGGAGAGAAAGCAAGATCAGGAGAGAGACAAAGGTGGGGGAGAGAGAGGAAAACAGAGATAGAAGCAGGTCAGGGACAGAGAAAGAGAAACAGGAAGACACAGAGAGAGGAAGGTAGGAAAAAAACAAAGACAGGAGAGAGAGGGAGGGAGAGAAACAGAGACAGGAAAGAAAGGGAAGGAAGGAGAAGGAGAGAAATAAAAAAGAGAGAGTGAGAGATACAGAGACAATGACCCAGAGACAGAGACACAGCAAGACAAAGAGAGACAGAGATACATACACAGACAGAAAAGACACACAGAGATGGAAACAGAGAGAAACAAGGAAAACAAGAAGTACAAGGAGAAGAAGAAGGAGAAAAGGAGTAGGAGGAGGAAGAGGAGGGGAAGGAGAAGAGGAAGGAGGAGGAGGAGGAAAAGGAGAAGAAGGAGGAGGAGGAGAAGGAGAAGGAGAAAAAGGAGGAGGAGGAGGAGGAATAGGAGAAGGAGAAAGAGCAGAAGAAAGAGGAGAAGGAGAGGAAGGGAAAGGGAAAGGGGAAGGGGAAAGGGGATAATGAAAGGGAATGAGAATGGGAAGGGGAAGGGGAAAAGGAAGGGGAAAGGAAAAGGGAAAGGAAGAAGAGAAGGAGGAGGAAGGGTAGGAGGAGAAGAAGAACAGAAAGGAAAAGGAGGTGGAGAAAAAGGAAGAGGAAAAGGAGGGAGGAGAAGAAACTTAAAGAAAGACAAATGGAAGAGGAGAGAAATATTAGATGGAGACTGAAATGGGGTGGTAAGGAGAGATATAGACATAAATAGAGACAGATAACCATTGATTGGGAAAGAGAAAACTATATAATTCATTTCCAAAGGGGTATGTGTGTATGTACACATACATATATATGTACAAACACACATGTTAACCAAAAAAAAAAAAACGCAAATTGAAAAGAGTTCTTGAAGTAGATCTGTCACTCCATAAAACTTTTGATCCTCAATGTTCTGATTGTTTTTGAGGGAGATTTTCCTGAAGCAAGCCATTTGAATGTCGCTGACCAAGAAGCACCAGGAATGTATCTCATCCATGTCATTTTGGTGTCCCATGAAATAAAAGGCAGCGTCAGCTCCACTGTCCCAATAACTCTAGGCTGTCCTCATGTACCCCTGAAGAGCTCTGACAGGCACCAAGTTTCAGTTAAGCCTTTTATAGTAAAATTGGGGGTGGGGGGAGAGAGACTGGCTGCTCTAAGGCCCTTATGCTGATGAAAGTATTACTCGGCTCCCTGTCCACAAGAGGCAGGCGGCATTTCGGCCGGATCCGAAGAAACCGGCCTTTTGAAGGAAGTTGGATGGAAGATTGTCTGGAACGTTTTCAGCCCCGCGAGTTGCCAGGAAGCCTGCATGGGCCATGATAAGGGACACGCGGGATGGCGTGCAACATTCAGCAAGACTGGTCCTCATCCAAGCTGGATCAGGGGCCAGAAACCACTAGAATCAAGGATGCAATTGTCTCCCCCGGACTGTCGAGGGCCTTTGGAAGATTCTGCCTGGGCTCCCCAGGCAGCACCCGGGCCTGTAGACTCCCTAGATTAATGAGCCTGGAGATGTTGAATAGCCTAAAAGTTTATATGAAAATATAGAACCAGCGTCCCTCCTCCCTCACCTCCCCCCCACTGGCCTTTTCCTTCATATTAGCCTCTCCTTGAGGCTGTATGAATGGATGCACACAGAAAGGATCTACATCAGCATAATTGCAGCTTTATTTTATACCCTTAACTAGGGCTATTTGTGGACTCAGGAACCCTTATTTCTAATTAGACATTTTTTAACTTAACATATTCTCTTTATACAGATGGGCATTTTGGCTGAATGCCTCTGATTTTCATCCTTTTGATAGTAATTGATAGGCTAATTAAAATCAAAGGCATACGTCTACATTTAAAAACATAGTTCATTGTGCAAGGTAAAGCATCCATTTCTTTTTCATGTTTAATTTTTGGTGTTCTCTACCTCTTTGGCTTTCGAGGGGTGCATTTACGTGAATGTATATCTATGTGGGTGAGGGAGAGGACCCTGGACCATGATTTATTTCATTAGTGTGGGTTACATCCGATATGGGATTTCTTCTGACCAAAGCAAGTCACCAACTCACGTAGAACACAATTTGAGATGGTCGGGCACTGACTGTTTAAATGATCTGCCTGTGCTCACTCTACTAAGCCATCTCTCTCTATCTCTTATTTAGTCAAAATCTATCCAGTTCTATTAAATGAGAATTGAATCAGAGCTCTGTTACTGCCTGTGAGACTTTGGGACCTTACTGCCTGTCTCATATTTTGGGGCCTTGGTTTCCCCACCTGTAAAATGATGAAGTGGTCTCTGCCAGTTCTAAATCTATGCTCTCATCATCCTAGTAATTGATACTGTATATTTGCCATTGATACCATATCTGCAAATGGATTCCCTTCAAAATGAACAAATGAGGTAAAAGTGAAATTACTTCATTCTTTTGCCAATTCCAAGTATTTATGACTTACTTTACCAAAAGTCATTTATGTATTTTCCAATCAGGAGAATGTAAACTTTTGACATAACAGAATATAGACATTATCCAAAGGCATTCCTTTTTTTTCTTCCTACAACCCTTTAAACTTCATATTTAAGTTCATGTTGCTTTCTTTCTCCTGAGCCTTCAAATGTTTTTTTCTTTTGCTAGTGTCTCAGGGAAAACTAGAGGAACCTTATGTTTGCTGAATAGGGCACTTCCCATGAAACTTGACCTCATGCTCCAGTGCCTTGATATAAGAAACAGATATTGCTGAGATGACTCAGGGAGCTTTGGATTGGTCTTTAGTGACTAGGGCTGTCCTGAAGATGACAGGTGATGTCAGATAGAAGGTGATAGACTCCTCTTAGCAGGAGTTTCTTCTTCATGGTCTATTACAGAAAAGAAGACAAATGGTTCAGATGCACCCTTTTCTGCGACACTTTCCCTCTCCCTCTCCCTTCCCTTTCTCTCCCTCTTCACCTCTCTCGTTTTCTCTCTCTCCCTCTTTCCCTTTCTCTTTCTCCTTCCCTTCTCCTTCTCCCTCTCCTCTTTCTCCCTCCCCTTCTCCTTTCCTCCCTTCCTCCCTCTTTCCCTCTCTCCCCCTCTCTCTGTCTCCCACCACCTCTCTCCTCCTTCTCTCTCTCCCTCCTTCTCCCTCCCCCTTACTCTTTCTCTTTCTCTCCCCTCTTCCTCTTTAATTCTGTCTTTCTCTGTCTGTCTCTGTTTCCCTGTCTCTGTCTTTCTCTGCCTGTGTGTCTGTTTTTCTCTGTCTGTCTGTCTGCCTGCCTGCCAGTTTGTCTATCCTCTGTGTCTCTCTGTGTGTGTCTGTGTCTCTATCTTTCTCTCACTCTCTTGCTCTCATTTCTAAGATCCTTTACAAGTCAAAGATTATGATTCTAATTGGACTAGTCACAAAGAAGGTTTTGGTCTTTTCATCTCTAAAGGTGAAATACAGATAACACAAGTGTAAGAACTGTGCATGCAAGAAATAGGAACAGTGTTGGTTTGTTTTGTTTTCTGAGAATTGAATCAGTCATGAAATACAATACAATATGTATTTACTTAAAGAAATTTTGTGGTGAATTCATCTATAAAGCAAAACACTTCCATGATGTGAACAATCAATCCCCTTCCCAACTAGGGGATTGTGATTAGCCAGCAGATCTTGAAACCTGACCTCAAAGACTACATTATGCCCTAATCCTTTAGGTTTTTTTTTAGTAAACATCTATACCATCCCTTACACCTCCATGTCCACCCCCATCTTCTTTTTAGATGATTTTATACGGCTAAGTATCATCATGGATGGAGTATTTGGTCCTATTTCAATTCAAATTCTGGCTTAGATAATAACTGTGTGACCTTGATCAAATCAATTAACCTTTCTGAGCCTCGGTTTCCCCATCTACAAAATGAGATTAATAATAATAGCAATTCCCTCCCAGGATTGTTATAAAGATCAAAGTAGAATATATGTGTAAAGCACTTTTCAAACTTGAAAATGCTGTATATACTAGCTATTGTTATTAAATAAAAATATAAATGCCTCTGGCAAAGGTTCAGAACATTTACCCTCATAAATCTATTTGCTAAGTTCTGAGTATTTTAGAACAGATGCCTCTGAAGAAGGTATTTTAAAAGAAATTATTAAAATACCTAATGTTTGCCACATTAATGCTGTATTAAGACAGTGCCTTCTCAATAACCCTCAAAAAAGTTCTGAAAGGTAGATTTTCAAAATCTCATAATATCATCTAATAGATCTTCTAATTGGTACTATGGAAAGAATCTCCTTTGAGTGGTGTTTCTTGGCACTCTTCTCAGAAAGCAAAGTAATATAAAGCCATTAGAAGACATGGTGAGGTTGAGAACTCACTACGACATCATCCATTGTTCAGCCTATAGAAACATTTGACAAGGGAAAGAGGAATGGGATAGTATAGATGATAATGGGGATAATCTCTTTTCATTTACCTGAAGCTTTGATTCCAGATTTGTCAATTCAATCTTAAATCTTCTCCAATCCAATTCAAAATTTTACAAAGATTGCCATTGACTTCACAGGGGAATCCAATCTGGAGCAAACCAATGGGCTGATACTCATCAGAACTATATCAATCAAAAGTCATGGGAATAACAAAAGTTTCTCTGCTGTCCTGATGATGTTGGGGGAACTTGAAAAAAGTTTCCAATATGTTGGGTAGACTCTCTGTAGTAAATTTTTGGGAGAATAAAGACAAGAGTTATATAGAATGGGCAAGTATGAATGGATCTTGATTTGTATTTTTGAAAGGAATTTCAAAATGGATAAAATCACATAGTCCATCTCAGTATTTGAGTGTATAGTAGAATGAGCATTAAAGAAGGGAAACTGGGTTCAAAACCTACCTCTGCTTTTTAATAACTGCGTGACCTTTTTTCTCTTCCATTTCCTTTTTTTTAAAAGGAGAGGAATGGCTGGATATTCTCTAAGGTCCTTTCTAATTCAAGATCCTAAAATGTTAGAAGAGGAACCAAAAGAGCATGTGGTATTCAGGAAGTTGATTTACAGTTTATTTTTGTATTCTAGATTTTAGAGGCAACAAGAGCTAGTGAATAGAGAGCCTCAGAGCCAGAAAGTCCAAGGTTGTATGACCCTGGTCAAGTCTTTTAACCTTCCCTTTATTCCATTCCCCCATCCAGTATAAAGAGTGGCATCCTGGGGCTAGTGGAAGGCAATGGGAGATGGTCACATTATAATTGTGTGGGGTCATTGTCCAGGATCAATAAGGAATTATGAAGTATCATAATTGTATAAGTATAATAATCATAATAACTGACTGGGATTCAGGCCAGTCAGAGGATCACAGAGGGAGGAAGTTCACACTCTTTTCAGTGCCTCGTGACAAAATTCAACCTTAGCTATGATTCTTCATAGGGTTCTACATAGGTACAAAAGTACTTGATAGAGATTCCCATCCCTTTTTATTTCCTCACTCTCATCATCTTAGGAAAAAGCTGTCACAGCATAAATATATAACAATTCTATGCCACTGATAAGATGGAACAAGTTGACAAGTTTTTACTAAGCCCTATGTGCTGAGCAAGTACTTAAGTGCTGGAGATAAAAAATCTCCCATCCCTTCAAGAAAACCACATTCCATTATAAGAGCAAATACGGAAATAACTAGTTAACATACAAGATATATACCAAATAGATGGAAGATAATTTCATCAGGGACAATACTAGTACCAGATTTGACTTTAAAAGACATTAAGTTCAAAATTCAAGCTTTATCACTTATTGCTCTTGGGTGAGTTTACTTAAGCTCTGTGAATTTTGGCTCCTCATCTATAAAAGGAAAGATTCACATAGATCAGACAAACTGACTTTACTGTTCTTCACACAGGATGCTCTATTTCCCAGTTCCATGCCTTTACATTTACTGTCCCACATTCCTAGAATTCACTCACTTCTTACTTTCACCTCATAAAGTCCCTCCCTTCAAACATTTCCAGTCAAACATTTCCTTCTATAAGAAAAGTCTTTCCTGATTTCCCCAATTCCCCAATCCCCTGCCTCCCAAACTATCTTATATTAAACCTTTATTTAATTCAATTATGCAATACTGTATACAATTTAAATTTATTCATGGTATAGTTTTGCTGTATATATTTTTTATGTGCTTGTGTCCTCCCTATTAAAATGTAAACTCCTTGTAATTAGGCATTAATTCACTTCTTATAATTTATCCTTAATTATCTAGCACAAAGAATGTACTTAATAAAAGAGGTTGATTGATACTATGAATTCTGGGTTTAGAGTCAGATGACTTGATTTCAAATTCTTAAACCTTTATTTGTTATATGTGTGGCCTTGGGCTTCTCAGGGCCTCAGTTTCTTCATCTGTAAAATTAGGGAGTCAGAATAGACAACTTCTAAAATTCCTCCCAGACCCAAATATGTGATTCCATGTATACATTAGAAAATATATGTGCAAAAATGTATGTATTTATGCAGAGCATGGACACAAGACCAGTTTCATTGTCTAAAGCAGAGGTGTCAACCATGTGGCCCACAATACTTCTCAACACAGAACCATATTAAAATGTAAGGTCCATATAGGCAAAGCTATGATTTTTCCAGAAATAATGTATAACTATCAGAATTGGATTATAAGGAAAGTGGAGTGCTACAGAGCTGAGATTTTTGAATTGTGGTGCTGGAGAAGACTTTTGAGAAGGGAGGAGATCAAATCAATCAATATTTAAAGAAGGTAATTCAAGTTATTCAGGTTATACATTGAAAAGTCAAATAATGAAGCAGATGCTTAAATACTTTGGCCACATAATGAGAAGATGGGACTCATTGGAAAAGACCCCATGTTGGAAAAGGTTGAAGTCAAAGAAAAAGGGGGGTGGTGGCAGGGGATGAGATGGATAGATAGTGTCATGGAAACAATGAATATGAACTTCCACAAACTTTAAGAGATAGTGTAAGATAGAAAGTCCTGTTGTGCTTCCATCCATGGTGTCATAAAAAGTTGGACATGACTGAACAACAACAGGAAAAATTGAACTAACTAAATAAAAATAGAATAAGCATAATGTTAATTTGTGTTTTTAAGTCAATAAATATCCTGAAAGGATCTTTATGTACTGTTTAGTGACCTCTATTTGAATTTGATATACACACAACACAGACACACTAATGGCTGTGATTAGAATTATGAACTTAGTTACTTCATTGCATCCATTAAAATCAATTGTATCTTTAGGGTCCTTGAAAAAAAAACCAAATTTCTTCACAATTGCCAACTTCTTCAATCATCTTATCTGCTGAAGTGACTTATGAAACGAAGGTTCAATTTTCTTATGCTCTGTCCATGAAGGCACTACTTTTGAATGGAATTCTGGTGAAAACAGGAAAGCCCAAAATGAGTGCCTAGTAAAGTAAAAAAGTATTTTGTGAGTCCTAAACAAAAGAGGAATGCATGAGTGGGTTGCAAAATTGCTTATTCTTGGGGAACCTTTGAGATTTGTCAACTGGAAATAAGATTTAGGAGGGGGAAAACCTGAAAATTTACAATGACACACAATGGAGTGTTGACTTGGCAGATCTGGCTCATCTTAAAAGAATTTTTTTTTTTTTGGTAACTGGATAATATGCCATTAAGGAATATGATTCAAGTTCTCAGGCTTACAAAACAGGGGTTGCTATTTTTAAGTTTGCTGAAGATTCTGTTTTGTCCTGGGCTACAGGCGGCCAATAATTCAATTCAACAATCTTATGAGACTGCTTTTTGCAGATTCTGGGGGTAGGAATGATAGAAAGAGAATATAAAATGGCTGCATTCAAGAAACCTACAGACTCTGATATTAGAAAAATAATACCAAACAGTATTTGATAAGAACATAAGACAAATGCAAAGCATTGAGTCCAAGGCAAAAAAAGATCATTTCAAACTGAGGGAGTAAGTAACTGGGCTGGATTCAGGCTCAGATAGGGATTAAGACAGTGCTTTCATGTGTATAGGGAATTCCCAGATAAAGAAACCTTTCTCAATCAGATAGGTCATCAACTTTTGGTCTTGGAGAATTGCCTAGAACACTGAGAGGTTAAGAAGTTAAGACTTGCCCATGTTACCCAGCCACTATGTGTCGGAGGTGAGACTTAAATCCAGATTTTCCTAGTTTTCAAGTTGGCTTAGCCACAATCCCTCATAAGTAATTTCTTTCTCTACCTATCTCTCTTCATTTGTCTCTGTCTCTGGCTCTCTGTCTCTCTCTGTCTCTCTCTTTCCATATTCTCTCTCTCCATGTTTCTCCATCTCTCTCTCTCTCTCTCCATCTTCCCCTTTCTCCATCTTTCTCTCTCCTTCTGTCTTTCTGTCTCTGTCTCTCTCTTTCTCTCCATCAGTCTCTCCCTCTCTGTCTCTTTCTGTGTCTCTGTCTCTATCTCTCACATACACACATACATACAGAGAGAGAATCACCCCCTACAAGAGACACATTCCATTTAGTCTAATCACTATCTCCAAAGGAATCTCTACTCTAAAATATCCAACAAGTAGCCATGGAATTCAACTGGAAGGTCTTCTATGAAGAGAGCCTTACTCCCTCTCATGGCAATCCATTCCACTTGTGGACAATTCAAGTTGTTGACTGAGCAGTCAAGCTGAAACTGGCTTCTTTTCAGCTTTCCCCCATTGCACCTAATTCTGTCCTCCTGGGTCAAACTAAGCAAGCCTAAGCCATCCTCTAGATAGTCCTTGGTCACAAATATCCTGTTTCCCTTTTTCTTATGCCTTTCACCTAAGAAAGACCCCACCCTTGACAGAAAGAAATGAGGATTAGATTTCTCCAGTTGGGTATGGTCAACATTTATATAGCACTTTGCTTTACAAAATACTTTATTATATCACAGCAGCACTTTTTGTTATAGCAAAAAAGAACTGGAAGCAAATAGGGTACCCATAAATTGGGGTTTGGATTTTTAAAATTTGGTGTATGAATACAATAACCTGTGCTCTGAAGGAAAGTAGGGAATTCTATCAGGCAGAGTTGAGGAGGGAGTATTTTCTAGATAGATGGAAGATTGGATGGATGGATAGGTAGGTAGATGCTCAATCAGCCAGATAGAATTTATTAAACTCTTAATGTGTTAAGCACTGTGTTGAGCTGTGCTTTCAGACATGGGGAGTAACTTACAGAGGCATTAGAGATAGGACACGGAAGGTTGTATCACACAACAGATTAATAGATCAGTTTGATTGAGTTGTGAGGTATTTCTGAATGTCACTTCCCTGATTTAAATCAGATTAAGTTGAATGTAAGTGAAGGTTATTTTATATCAAACTTTACAATTGTAAAATATCAATTCAATTATTTTAAATAACTTAAAAAAAATCAAACCTAGATAAAATATTTAAATTGGTTGAAGGCCTGAGAAATACCTCTAAATAGTCAGATTTATGAAATAAACCAGCTTTAAATCTATAATCCTAAAATCTTTATCAAGTAGCAAGTATCTTCTTTGCAAAAAAAAAAAAAAATCTTTAACATCAAAAGTGTTTGATGGGAAGAATGCCAGTCCGTCTGGTAAAATATATAATATTTTCTTAACTTGGAATAATCAGCCAAACAAAAAATCAAGCCCTATTTTGTAGTGTTTTTGATTTTTGAGGCATAAATGCTTGCACTAAACATTTAACAAGTGGGACTTATGAATGGGTAACTCTAGCACACCACTATATGTAGGTCTCCTTATCCCTTATCTTCCCTATAAGTTAACATGGTGAAAGCCTTCTCCACTTTTTCCTGACTTCAAGAGTATGTAGGCTCTTACCCTCACTCTTGTTCCGTGACCAGTTCATCTTTCCCCCTTCTCCCCAGTTCATATTTTTCTTTGGTAACAGACATTCTTTATACCACTTCTGGATCATTCCTTGTTTGTTATAGTAGTAATAGCACTTAACATTTATATAGGGCTTTTAAGGTTTGCAAAGTACTTTACATAATGCATTGTAAATGTCTTTTCCTGCTCACTCTGTGCTATCATATTATCCTTTGGGTAGTAGTAGTAATAATGATGATGGTGATGATATTTTAACAGCTTGCATTTATATAATGCTTTAAGGTTTGCTACAGCCTTTATATGCATTATCTCATTAAATCTTCACAACAACCTTGTGAGATAAACACTATGGTTTTTTCAATTTGCAAATAAGGAAACTGAGGCTCAGAGAAATTAAGTGAATTGCTCAGGATCACAGAGTCAGGATGTGTCTGAAGCGTGATTTGAATTTGAATTTTCTCAATCCCAAATAAATCATTTTCTCCACCATGCCTGACAATCTACTGTTGGGGGATCTTTGATTTTAGTTTTGAATCTGTAGAGTTCTGCAGATAGATTTCAACCTATTTTGTCAAAAGGAATTGGTCACAGTGATGAGATCCAAGAGCCATTGGAGGGAGCATTGGAGACATTCCCTCTATTCTGTTTCTGGACATTCAGAATTCACTTCTGCTCTTTTACAATACCAAGCCATGAATAAAATCTCTAGTCTATTCAGTAACATGTTCTTCTTGCATAAATGACTCTCCAAGGCCACATCCATAATTAAGATCTTGTTGACTCAGTAGTAAAATCTCAGAACTGAATGCCCAAAGCTTTGTAAGTTGCTTCCTTTCCTAACCAGACAGCCCAGCTGCCAAGAGAATCTGGGCTCTCTACCCTTCCTCTGCAGTTCCAATGATTATACATTATGTGGTATAGATTCAGTGGAATCAGAATGCCAAAATGTGATTCCCCAGGATGGGAGAGTTGGACTAAATTGTGTATAAAAGTAATAGAAAATGCAATGTACCTATACCAAGGCAGGGGGTGGAAATTAAAAGAAGGATGTGATATGGTATCTTTTCCATCACTAGGTAAACACCTCCTTATCACTTGATAGAATGAAGCTAAATTCACTAAAAATATCATTAGAAGAGAGAATTCCAACATTTTAAAAGATCTAGATAAAACAATTATGCTATTCCTAACCATTCCTTTCCCCAAAAAGTCTCTGAAAGAGATCTTTGAGACTACTGAGTCCAACCTCTTTCCCATTTTATAAATAAGCAAACTGAGGAATAAAAATGTATTTGACCAGAGTCACAGAGCTAATAAAAATCTTAGGTAAGATTTGAACTCAGGCTTTCCTAATTTCAAGTCCAGCAGAAAATCAAGCAATCAAATCACGTCATAAAATATATTTCTTCACGTACAGCTCATAATAGATTTAATTTAGATAGATGAAAAATTATTTTATTTTTTACACTCCCTTGATAAGGAGCTTGAACACTCACTCTTTGAATGTCATAATGTTCTTCCTGATTACAAAACTTTCTATACTTTCTTGTGCTATCAGTTAAACACACTTTCTCAGTATGGCCTTTAGCAAGAACAAAAAATAATTGATTACTTACCAAACTGATTTTTGTCCTTGCTGCTACAAATATTTGCTAAATATGGGCAATTAGGTGACCTGGTGAATAGAATGCTAGTCCTGGCATTAGGAAAACTCCTCTTTGTGAATTCAAATCCAGACTCAAACACATACTGGTATATGATCTTGGACAAACCACTTAGCCTTGTTTGCCTCAGTTTCCTTACCTGTAAGATGAGCTAGAGAAGGAAATGGCAAACCAGCCCAGTATCTTTGCCAAGAAAACCCCCAAAGAGTCAAGAAGAGTCAGATATGAATTGAATAGCCACTCCAGTATCCAAATATGAAAGTTAAGCTTTAATATCTGCCTTTACTAAAAACTCTGGTGACTCTATAACAATTGTGTAATATTTTATTAGGCTACCACCCAATTCCATTCAACAAACACTCCTTGAACAAGGTACTCTGTTGTGGGACATTGAAAGATGTGTATGGCATATATATACTCACACACATAACACATATTACATCCCCTCCTGATGTGGTCAGCCCATATCTGTGTTATAATGTTCAATTTTAAGTACCACCTTTTGGGAAAAACCACCAATCTGGAAACATGGAAGGGGCATGATTGATTTAGAGTCATAGTTCCCCCTAAGTTAATGTTCAGATAGCATTCCAGGCAAACTCATAGCAACTTGGATGGGCTCTGTTTCCTTGTATGGTGGAAAGTTTACCCCACCATGATTACTTCAGCATATACCTGATATTCTCTGAATGGTTCCTATTGGCCATGATATCCCAGGGTTCATTCTGTAAGGTGATGAAAAATTATTTAATTAACTGCTGAGCCAGAACTCCACGGATATCCTAAAAGCAGGTCCCAAATCCTTAGGTCTTCTCTCCTTGTTAGCTTCAAGGAGCAAGGATGACTTTTTAAATGGTTGGATTGGGTATATTTTTCCCCAACCTGGCCACAAAGAGCCTTAGACAAGACTATATTTAAGGTGAGGTTGCCTACAATTCGTGGCTCTTTCCTTTGTTACAGGACTTTACAATATCTCAAAAGGCATTTGGCACCTTCCCCTTCCCAGACACTGAAAGAGCAGGGTAGAGGTCACCAGGGCAGCAGAAAGGAAATGATTCACCTGAAGAGATTCAGAGAGACAGGGAGACAGAGACACAGACACAGAGAAAGAAATAGAGAGGTAAAAACACCTAGAAAGAAGGCATTAATTGGACATTGTTCAGCTGGATTTCGATGGAGATAAAATGTAAAATGACTAATTCTACGCTCTTACAAGAAAACCATAAATGTCCAACAAGACTTGAATATTAACATCCCAACTGATATCCTAGTAGTGAGAGATTAACAGTGATTCTAATTGAATCATTCTAAAATGCTTCATTGCTTAGAATTCTCTGTTCTATGGGGAAATAAAACTACCAGTGCCATATTTGACTGTCTTGGTACCCTTTGTTTGGTTGTTTTTTTTTTTTTTTTTTTAGCTTATTTTCCCTTGCTAAGAAGAAGTCTTAGACTAGAATCAAAAAATAGAATTTATCCCAGGGTAAGGGTAAGGGGTAGTAAAGTCATAAATTGAAAACCAAAAGAATGAAGAACCTACTTCCCCCATGAAGAGGTCAGTGAACCCAGAGCAAACCTTAAGACTAGGCAAAAGACAGAGATGAGCAAGGATCGCTGGTCATTGTGACCTCAACTGAATAATTCCTGGCTAGCCATGACAGAGGATGGTGTCAAAATGTGTCCCATCTGTGCAGGAGGCACCTTTCCCATCTCTTTGAAGCCCCAGAAATTCTTAGGGTTTGCCATTATTCATAGTACAGCATAATATTAATATTAGAGAATGGGAGCTGCTAAGCATAGGGACATATTGATGAACCTCCACATGCTGACTCATTGATGCCTGTCTTCCTCCTGGCTCTTCCATGTCTAGCTGGGAAGTATCCTTCTGTTAAGTGTCTAGTAACCATCCAATTGATCTCCTATTCTGTCAGGGAGGCAGAGCCAAATGGAAGAGGTCAATTCTATCTGTTCCACTTTATAAGCAGTTCAGGCAACTGTTTCCTTTTAAATGGTTCATTCCTTAATTGCTTGCCATTACCATTGTTATTACTTATAAATCTCTTCCTCCTTTACATAAATGGAAAAAAAAATTAGGGGGACAGTAAAGCCTAGTCTTGTGTGATTAATGCTGCCAGCAAAGCAAATAAATTGAGACTCATCCAGTTTAGGATGTTTGCTGAAAGTCACATAGATAACAGTGAATTAATGTTCATTTTTGTTTTTTTAATCTTAATTATACACAATTGATATATCCATAAGTGTCAGATCATTTTATTTGTGCTTATTTGCTATATGGGCTAGATGGTTGCATGCACAGGCTCCATTATTGTCTCTAATGGGAAAGGGAATTGTGGTCCAGAGGAGAGAGTGGCAGGCCTGTAGTCAGTCAGATTGAATTCAGATCCACCCTCATACTTATTAGCTGTGAACCTGGGCAAATCACTTACTTACTGTTTGTCTTGGTTTCCTAATTTATAAAATGGGAATAATAATTGTACCTATTTCCCAGGCTTGTTGTGTGGATCAAAAAATAACTGTAAAGTGCCTAGCACATTATATAAATGCTAGCTCTTAGCATTATTATTATTATTATTATTGTTTTGTAATCTGAGTCAAGAAAACTCATGTACATATCTTAGTTTCACTCCTATGTGGCTATGGGAAAATTATTTTTATTTCTTTGAGTCTGTTTCCTCTTGTCTAAAGGGAAGAAGTTGGATCCAAAGACCATTAAAAGCCTATTATAGATCTAAATTTCTATTCTTATACTGTCTATGGAACTCAAAGAGGCTCACAGAATAAATGATTTCTACTTGAAAGTGTCCTATCCTAAAACATATAGCTGATGGCTAATACATTGCCACGTGGAAATTCAATTATAAAGAGCACAAGATTGCACTAATTATCTCTAGGATGTATCCATAAATAATATTTAGTTAGTTCCAATGGACTGATTTTTCAAGTGCCCTTAAAAACAGAGCAAGGGAAGATGCATTAATATATGTGGTCATTCATTAAGTAATGAGCCAATCATTGCACTGAGAACTGAGGATACAAAAGTTTAAATGACAAAGTCTCTGCCCCAGAAATTTTACATTTTAATGGGAGAAGACAGTACATAGAGGAAAGTTTAAAAGGAATTGGGAGGGGCAAGATCTGGAGATAGTCAAGAGAGGACTTAGAGAGGAATGAAGAAGTGACTGATTTGGACACTCACCTTAAAATGGAGGCTTTGACAGGAACTAATCAAAGAAAGGACTTAAAAAAATGATCTTCCACTATGAGGACAGGATTAGTGAATGGAAGGCTTTAGCCTTTAGTTCTTTCCAGAACTTGGGGGGCTGTTGTAGTATGATAGAGAAAATCCTGAATATCAGGAGTGGAGCCCAGAGGGAAATTAAAACATGGCTGGCTTGGGCATTTCCCTTAAAAATGTTCTCTGCCTTTCCCTGCCCAAAAAAAAAAAAAAAAAAAAAAAAAAAAAGTACTGAAGGGAAGACACAAAGTACCACAAGTAAAGATATTTTTTCTTAAGAAAAAAAAGTTAACTAAGGTCATGATAAATGGGAAAATCCCTGGCTCTGGACTCAGAGATCTTGATCACTACTTGTGGGACTTTGGACAACTCTGGGACTCTATTTCCTCATCTGTAAGATGGTGTTAAACTACATGGATTCCAAAGTAAGTTTCCTTGAACTCTAGCTCTATGATCTTAAAATCCTGTGACCAAAAGATGTTTCTGAGAAACTGACCAGAAAGGACAGAAGGAAGCCATTATTAGATTGTAAATGAGTCCATGCAGGAAGGAAGAAATAATAGAGACTTAGGGGTCCCTCCCAAAAGAAGAGAATTCTGCAACTGCCTAGTTAAGTTACTCTTTAACTTAGCAGCACAAGGAATGAAAAGCACCACTTCTAGGTTATAGGCTTTTTATCTGCCCAGTCATACATTTTTGGAATACTTTTGTTTCTTCCCCCTTTCCCCTTTTCAAAATGACAATTCCTACCAAGCAAATGGTTGATATGTTGCACATCAATTCCTTTGACAAAGTTGGGCATTAGGAATGCCATTGCCTAAGGGATATTAGCTCATAGAATCATAAGTTTAATGAAATAAGAGATTTTGGACATCATCTAGTCCAGGGCTTCTTAAACTTTTTTTCACTCACAAGCCCTTTTCATCCAAGAAATACCTTGGTATATAGGTATATAATATAGGCACATAAAGCAAACATTTACTGATAATAAATTATAACTTTGTGATTCTCACATTCAGTTATTTAACTCCATCTGAGTGATGATCCACAGTTTAAGAAGCTTTGATCTACTCTTATATTTTCATTTTACAGATGTCACCTAAGATGCAGTGCCCAAGCTCTGGGCTTGCACAGATCTGATCCAACTTGAGAGGTTATTGCCAAATTATATCACTTTGGTTTGTTTTTCTCCCATGCAGAGTTGCCTTTGGGATAAAGCTCAGGACATAGCTACATTATATTCACGTTGAAGTCTCCACAAATGAAAAGAAAGCATACTATACAAGCTTTTAAGATAACAATACACATAATGGCTATAAGACAGCCTATACTCTAATCTATAGAAGATGCAGAAAATATATAAAAGTCTCATGGTAGCCCATAAACAATTAATGTCGATGACTAGAGATGTTAAATGACTTTGTCACATGGAGAATTCAGTGGCAGAAAAAGGATACCAACCCAGATTTTCTAACTCCAAATCTTGGGATCTTTTCCTATACCTCAAGATCTAGGGCTTACATATTCTTGTGTCTCAAATCTTGTATCTCAAAAGAATGTTTTGTGGACAAAACATATATTTATATTTGTTATATTTTCTTACTATCTCCTGTTCTATGGCATTTAGGATATGCTATTAGAAATGACCTAGTCTTTAATAAAAATTGTGTTATTTTAGCCAAGTTTAAGATCGATTACTTTGTTAACTCATGTTTAAGTCAAGAGGTCACCTAAAAGGAAACTGTGTGTGCTTTGAGTATAGGACTCACCAAAGAAGAATCTGGAATGTTGCCTTTTGATTTATACCCCATGCTAAGAAGCTATTGTGAAATTCTTAAAGGCTATATAATTCTGTCATTGCTGTTGAGTTGTAGTTTCCTACTCAATTTTCCTTTGCACATCTCAGGACAAGGAGAAGAAACAGGATGTAGGATTAGGGCTCTCCCCATTCCTTTCTGTAACTTGGAATCTGGAGCTTCAATGACAAGTCTCAGCCTTAACAAACTTCTGTTATTGTTATAAATATGCAATATATAATATATGGATCTGTGATATTATTATATATATTATATATTATGTGATATCGAGTGGCTAGTAAGATAGAGCATTGTCTATACTAATACATAATACACATCAAATCATAAGTTTTAAGGAGTTGCTTTAGGTGCAAAGAAGCTGTTACTTGCTCAGGTTGTTAGTGTCACAATTGAGATTTGAATCCAGAATTCTATTTACTGTACACTGCTACTTCTATGCATTTGGGGCTACTCCTCCAATCATGTTTGTAGTTTGGTGTCTTCAGAGACTCAGGATTCTAGAGTAATCCTTTTTGGCCCGTGCTTTATTAATTAGCTTTTTAGATATTTGTTATTTTTTTAAAAGGGCATTTACAAGGTACAATAATTAGAACAGTATAAAACATCACTCTCCCACTTCCAGATTGGAGGCACATGTTAACCCAGGACCATGGGAGAGAGAATCTGATCACAGAGAATATATATGACTAAAGGATAAACTCAGAACTTCTGTTTGTTGGAAATCCTTTCTTGAGTCCATAACCTATGATCCTCTCTGGTGTGAGGGGTCATGTTTCTTAAGGGAGTTTCCTTCTTCAAGTGGTTATCTTTCTGTATCCATTTGAATCTATTGTCTTTTTCTGCTCCAGAATGAATGATTTATATATTACTGATCTGGTTTCTCCAATAACATGGACAGTAAGGGTGGAGGAAAAAAAGGAGTGTAATTCATTTCTGGATTCATTTATCCCACAACCTGCTCTCCTCAGATAAAAAACACAAAGACTGGCCTCCACAAGGAGGTTCTGAGCTTATAGTTTTCCATGACTCGACTGCTTTGCAGCTGGTTAGTTTCCTACTTAAACTTCTCCAGCTATTTAAAACCCCTGGAGTCAGTAGCTAGCTATTTGGTTAGTCATCAACTATTTCTTTCTTGACAAAGTGGTTCACACATTGTAAAGACATCACAAACTGTAATGGGCTGAGGTTTGAGTTGATGCACTGAGGTCCCAAGTACGTGAGGCTAAATAGTAATTGGGCTATACTCTATTAATATACATGATTGGATAAAGAATGGTCCCTGCCCACTCTCCGTGCAAGTCCTGATGTGTTGTAGAGGAAATGATGATTTTGGTGGGTGGAGACAGAGAGGAGCAGGAAGAGAAGCTGGGAGAGATTGGGCCTGGGTTCTATTCTCCTGGCTGCTGGTCATGTGGCTGATGATCTAGCTAGCTTCTTGACTCAGCTGCACACATTGCTATTGCCGATTCTCTTCCACCTCCGATTCTTCTTCACTGAGAATAAAGACTGACGATTTTCCCCTAACCTGAACTCCGGACTCCTGCTGATTTTAAAAATACACGGTCTTCACAACAAACTTTGCACAATTACAGAATGATGACATTGCATTAATAGAAACAGGAGTGTAAAAACAACCTCCTTGTACAAATAAAGATACTTAAAGGGGAAATAAGAAGGAGGCAGGGTAAGGTCAATATTTTCTCCAATTTAATTTAGTCTTTGATATACAAGGGTATGTTTGGAGGGAAAGCTGATTGTTAATTTTTCATTGTGAGCATTTACTCCTTAGAAATCGGCATGTGCAAAAACCAGCACTTGATATATATATATATATATATATATATATGTGTGTGTGTGTGTGTGTGTGTGTGTGTGTGTATACACACACACATATATAGTTTCATTGATTGTTTAGACTTAAGAAGGTGACAAGAGAAAACATTAATAAAAATTTTAGAGGGAGACCTAGCACACCACTGTATATATTTTTAAACTCACTAACATACAAGTGGGGAGGAAGTAATGAGACACAATTTCAGTCAATATATAAGTTTAGAAATATATACATGCAATTTCAGTCAATATATCTGCTTAGAAATATATTCAGTACATATACCAGCCTTGAGAGGTTGATAAGTCAGTCAACAAACATTTATTAAATATATACTGCATAACAAGACACCCAAGAGCTTGCATTTTACCTGCAAAATAATATGCACATATAACTAAATACAAAATATACTCTAAATAAGTCAGAGAGTTATTAGCAGTTGGGGTGAGAAGGCATTGGAATTGAGAGCTGAAGAAATTCTAAAAGACTGAAGTAGGAGTACATTTCAAGCACAGGTACAGGTAGTACAAAGGTCTAGAAATGAGAGCTGGCTTGTTGCTTCCAATGAAAAGTAAAGAGATAGTTTGGCTAGAATGGACAGTGTGTGAAGGGTAAGCCTTGATCTTAGGCTGGAACCAGATTGAGAAGGAAGGGCTTTAAATTCCATATGGAAAACTGTGTTTGATCTTAAAGGCAATAGGGAGCTCCTGGAGCTTGGAGGTGTGACGTGACAGGATCAGACCAGGGTTTGACAATTTGTCAAGGAGCCATTGAAGGAACTGTGGGTATTTAGCTTGAAGAAGACTTGGTATAGAAAGAAACATAACTGTCTTCATTTCTGAAGGATAATCCTATGGAAGAGGTATTGGACATGCTCTGCTTGACCCCAGTGGGCCGAAAGAGAACAATAGGTAGTAATGACCAAGGAATAGATTTGGGGATAAGGAGTACCTTTCTAAAAATGAAGAGCTGCTCTTAGAGATAGTGATTTGCTAACACTGGACACAGAAGCTGAATGATGGATTGTCATGTACAGGAAGTCTGAGGAAGTTGGTTGGATGATGGGCAGAATGCTGGATTTTGAGTTAGAAAGATCTGAGATGGACATGGTGGCACATGCCTATAATGCCAGCCAGCTGGCTTGTTGACAAATGGAGATCTCAGGAACTTCTGCATTGAGATGTGTTAATAAAGTACCTTACCTAATTTCGCATCTAATATGATGGGGACAGAGTGGAAATGGGGGACCAAGTTGTCTAGATAGTGCTGAATTGGCCCAGGTCAGAAAGAGAGAAGATAAAAACTTCCCAACCCATCAATAATGGGGTTTAAACCAAGACAACACAGATTCAGTTTTTGAAAAAAAGATGATTTCAAATTTTGACTTATTGTTTGAACATGGGCAAATCATTCAATTGCACTTCATCCACAAAATGGGGATTTCATAGGATTGTTATGTAGATTAAATGATATTTTGTTTATATTTTATATTTTATATGTATATATATATATATGTATATATATATATATATATATATATATATATATATATAAATCTTAGAGCAATATGCAAATACTAGTATTAGTTCAGTTGGAATGAAATACTAAAGGTGTGATGAAACTTACTCTGGGATACTGTATTATACTTTGGGTAGTAGTAGTAGTAGTAGTAGTAGTAATGATGATGATAATATTTGAACAGCTTGCATTTATATAATGCTTTAAGATTTGACTTTACATGCATTCAATCATTCAATCCTCACAACAGTCCTATGAGATATTATTTCCCCAATTTTTGCCAATAAATATAATGAGGCTCAGAGAGATTATGTGAATTTTCCAGGTTCCTAGGTGAATTAGGTTCACAGGAAGATTTCTTCATCTTCACAGGAAGATGTCTGAGGTGGGATTTGAACTTGAATTTTTTCAATCCTAAGTAAATCATTCTCTCCACCATGCACATTTGCTTGTTGGGAGGGTGTAGAAAGGATGCCTGTATTGCTGTAGTATAGACTACAGGGTTTCTGGGAATCCTATGCTTATATCTATGTAGAAGAAGTGAAATGTACAAAAAATCCAATTATGAGGCTGGATGTGCGTTTAGAGTGATGAGGTCTATGCATGAGAGTAAGGAAATATCAAACGAATAAATTTTGGGAGTGAAGGCAAGAACTCTGGCTTCTCCCAGCAGGAAAGCTGAGGGTGGTATGGCTACAGGTACACACACACACACACACACACACACACACACACACACACACAAAATTGCTAGAAAGAAAACCTTTCCAAGGTTTCTGACTCAGACATTACAATGTGTGCGTCACTAAAAAAAAAAAAAAAAAAAAAAAATCTGAGCTGAAAACCTACTCTCTCTAGGCCTTTGTGTTACTTATTACCTGGGTGACCTTGGAAAAATGTAGGAGTTGGAGTTAATGATACTAAAGTTTCTTCCAGTTCTAAATCTATGAACTTTTGACAATGCAAATAGGGATAAACTGCTTTTCCCTTTAGGAGTCTTTTAGTCCCTGGAATTATAGCTTCAAGGTTGAAATGGACCTTAGAAGTCACCTGATTTAACCTGTTCATTTTACAGATGGGAAAACTGAGGCCCAGAGGCAAAATTTGATTGTAGGTTATCTGACTCCAAATCCAGTGATCTTTTTTCAATACAGAAGTAACGGGGTGGGGGGAGGGGGGAGGGGGTGGAGAGGAAGTAAGGAAGGAAAGAAAAGGGAAGGGAAGGGAAGGAGAGAAAAGGAAAGGAAGGGAGAAGGGAAGAGAAGAATGTGAAAAGAAGGGAGGGAGAGATGAAGAGAGGAAGAAAGGGAGAAAGAAAAAGAGAGAGAATATTCATTACACTTCACCATATGCAAAGTACTCCAAAGGGGGGAAGTGGGGGAAGAGATAATACAAATATAAAAAAGAGAATATACCTACTCTCAAGATATTCACATTCTACTGGGGGGAAATCCATACAAGAAGTTCCAGTTGAGCAGCAGATGGAAGGATGCCATGATCCTCGGGGTGCATCAGCAAAGTAGACACACTTGATCTCCTTTAGTCTCATTTCCACTGACAAAACCGAGGACTTGGAGATGTGGCTGCTGAGGTAGCAGGGGGTCCAATACTCTCAAAGTCAGTTGCCAGATCAAATCCTCCCAGAAGGTACTTTCCCCATGAAGATTATAAGAGCTGTACTAGAAGCAAGATTCATAGTCTAGAGGGCTCTGCTATTCCTAAGGTTCTTGGGCTTAATTGACCTTTGGTGGCAGTGACTGGTGGTAGCAGACACAAACAGTGGGCTCCTCAGTGATATTCCTCTCCTCTCCTTTCTTCTCTTCTCCCCTCTCCTTCCCTTCCCTTCTCCTCTTCTGTTCTCTTTTCTTCTCTTCTCTTCTCTATTCTTTTCTCTCTTCTCTTTTCCTCTCTTCTTTTTCTTCTCTTTTTTCCTCTTCCTTTTTCTCTCTTCTCTATTCTTTTCTCTCTTCTCTTTTCCTCTCTTCTTTTTCCTCTCCTCTTTTTCCTCTTCCTTTTTCTCTCTTTTCTTCTGTTCTCTTTTCTCCTCTTCTCTACTTTTCTCTCTCCTCCCTTCTCCTCCCCTGCTCTTCACTTTTCCTTCATTCTTTTCTCTCTTCTTTCCTCTCCTCTTTTCTCCTCTCTTCTCTTCTCTCTTTATCTCCCCTCATCTTCCTTTCCCTTCTCCTCTTCTCTTCTGTTCTCTTTTCTTCCCTTCTCTATTGTTTTCCTCTCTTATTTTCCCTCTCCTCTTTTCTTCTCCCCTTTTCTCTCTTCTCTTCTCTCTTCTTTCCTTTTCCCCTCCCCCTTTTGTCTCTGTCTTCTCTTCCTCCTCCTCTTCCCTCCTCTGCTCTCTTCTCCTTTCTTTCTCCTCTCTTCTCCTCCCTTCGCTTGTCTTATATTCTCTCTTTCTCCTTTCCCTATTCCATCCCTCTCTCCCCATATTTTTATATTAACATAGCTGTTCTACTATGTTCCCTTCACCAAGATTCCTTCTCATTCCCATCCAAATAAGCAAGGATCATAGAATCATCGATTTAGGGTTGGAAAGAACCTTTTAAAGTTCATCCAGTCCAACCCACTCATTTTCATTTGAGGAATGTGAGTTTGAGCAAGATTAAACAACTTGCCCAAGATCACACAGGTGATTCAGGAAGTCCTGCCTTGGACACTTCCTAGCTTTGTAACTAGCAGCAAATCATGTAACTTCCTTCAGCCTCAGTTTCCTTAACTAAAAAATGAGGGGAACAACTGCATACCTCTAAATGTAGGATTCAGCTCTCTCTCCCTGAGCACCATGAAAGCTGAAGAGGAGACTTGGATCCATTCATCCTCCTAAGAGTTACAACACCCACATTCTCATAAGGATCAGGACAGAGCCCAAATACCTCCTACTGCTGGGTATTGTAGCTGGTTTTGAAGAAACTATGTGGGGCTACAGTGCCTCCTGGCCTGTTGATACTAATATATTTGGCTGGAGCAGCCTGGCTCCAGAGGATTCCCTCTGGTACCTTCCCCTGGGTCCATTTTCCCTTGCACATTCATGCAGGTGGTTCTGGCACAGACAGTAACAGTGGGGCTCTTTCTCTAACTTCCCTCCAACCAAGTCTGAAAAATCTTCATTTATGTTTAAAACTGGGGGAGGAGAGGCAGGGGGAAGGGAAGAAAGCTCTACAAAACCTAGCAGTATCTGAAATATTTTCCAAAAAAGTATTTTTAAATAAAGTCAACACAGTCCCTCCTCTCCCCCTTCCTTTTCTCCCCCCACTCACACACATTCCTCTCCTTCCTTCACTGCCTAAAACACTGGCCCATTGTACTGGGGCTCAGAGGCTGAGATCTGAGTACAAGCAGAGCAAAAATGTCCCCAAAGCCCAGAGAGGGAAGTTGAGAAAGCCCACTCCACCTTTCCCCTCCCTCTCCTTTCTCCTCTCCCCCCAGCCAAAGCAAAACCAAAAGGTTTCAAATCCTGCTTCTTGCAATAATCCCAAAGCACCCCACGGGAGGTCAGGGAGCTGACTGGGTGCCCACTGCACAGTTGATATCATGATTAGCACCTGTAATGGAAGAAGGTACTCTTTTGCAAACGAATTTCCAGGAACATGTTGCTTTCAAATAGTCAAGTAATAGAGAAGGGGGCCATCTCCAACTATCGTGATCTATATCTGGTCATTGGACCCAGATTGTTCTGGAGGGGAAAGTGAGGCAGGTGCTTCAAACAGCCCTTTCTCATTCAAATCCAATTCATGACATCATCTCCTTGATGTCACGGTTCCCTTTGAGAACGCTATACAAACAACAACAAGAAGTAATAGAAGAAGGTGTTCATGATACAGGAAGAAAAGTGCTGGGTTTGAATCATTAGATTATTCACACCCTGAAGGCAGGTTTTGAATGCTCTGATCTTTCTTTGTCTTCCTAGTTTTTTAGCACCTTAGGCTCCTAATTTAATTGATGCTTGTTGACTACAAGATGCTGGGGATAAAAAGATAATCTATATCATATGATATATATATATATAAAACATATTCATATTTTATAAATAGTAGTGGGGAAAACTTTTATTCAAATCCCTCCAGATAAGTCACTTAATATCTGATTGACTCAGTTTCATAATCTGTGAAATGGGGAATCACAATAGTACCTACCTCTCAGAGTGGTTGTGAGGATAAAATGAAATAATATTTGTAAAGTGCTTATCACAATATCTGGCACAGAGTAGGTGCTATAAAAAGGCTAGCCATTATTATGATTCCATAGCCATTATTTATGATTAAAACTGACCCTGAATTCAAAGGGCTTACATTCTACACATTCAAAGAAAAGTTAAAAGATATAGACATATACAAAAGAGATATAAAATGATTGGTGAGGGGAGAATTCTAACAGGTGATGATCAAGATCAACTTCTTGAAGAGAGCATTTTCATAAGATAGAGATGATGAGGAACCATGTCTTGTGTTCTTTTGATTGTTTAAAAATCAGAATGATTAATCCTTTAAAAGCAAAACCAAAAAACAACCTCCTCCAAAGCTTGAAATGAGTTATATATGGCAAGGATCTGTGAATTGTTGTTTTGTGCTACGACAGCAGGCGCTTCAAGGGGTGGGGCACTGTTCTGGTTCATCATGTTCTGGAAGGCTGAGCCTCCACCTCTTCCCTAGGAAAATTAGTCAATGAATGAATAATTCTCCATTTTGGAGAGAGGGGTGTGTGGGGGCGTGTGGGAGGGAGGGATAGGGCAAATCTTAAATGTCCCCTTTCTTACTTTCAGTTTCCTGAGTACCAGTTGTCTCCCACTCTAAATAACTACTCTTTTCAGACCTTTCAAAATAGATGGCCAGAGCAACTTGAATGCTTCAGTACTCCCCGTGGATCTGGGAGCTCGTCAAGGTTGTTATTATGGTCATTGAGGCAATGCTGATTTCAAACCATCCTTACCTGCCCATCCTGGCAACTCTTGTTCATCTCCTTCTGTCAATTCATCACCAAGTTGTTGAGAACCATCATCCCATTCCCTCCATCCCATGTGGCTAATAATGGAGCACATAGCAACATGGGGATGGGAAATGGAATATTGGCTAAGAAGCAGAGCAGGTAGGCTAGTTGGCTAATACGTGAGAGGGTACAAAAGGAATCATAAAATGTCCCACACATATACCTTGCTCTAACTATTGATCAGCCTACTTTCCCCCCCAGATACTTCTCTGACAGATCTCATTCAGCATCATATCTGTCTTAAAGAGACAGTGCCCATGAGCAAGAATGGAATGCTGGTCGTTGCCTTTGAAAAATTACGCAGATCCCAAAGTTCTCTCTGAAATAAATGCCCATCTTTTCAACAAGGCTTATCCTGTCAACAACAACAAAATAATAATAATAATAATAGCTAGCACTTATGTAGCTCATGCACCTGGCTCTGTATTAAACACTTTGCAGGTATCATATTTGATCCTCTCAACAACTCTAGGAGACAGAAGCTATATAATAGCGTTTTACAGTTGAAGAAATTGAGGCAGACCAGGGTTAAGTGATTTAAGTGCCCAGCGTGATAAAGCTACTGTCTGAGGTTGAATTTGAACTCAAGTCTTCCCAACTCCAGGCCCAGCATTTTCTCTACTGTTTTGTTGAACAATAATAACAACTGCAATAAACATTTAGGTTATAGATGTGGCCGAGAAATACCTTTGCTTGGAACATAATGAATTCATTCCAAAAAAAAAAATTTTTAAAATTTATTTAAATTTTTTTTCTTTTTAAATAGTAAAAATAACCCACATTTTGATATATCCTTAAAAATTATAAAATGTGTTCCTCCCAACCTCGTTCCATAGATAGAGCAAATATCATTCCATTAGATTGTAATCTTTGAAAGCAAGGACTGTCTTTTGCCTTTTTTTTTGGTATCCTCAGTATTTAGTATATTTCACATTTTAGGTATTAAATAAACATTTATTAATTACTGATTGCCCAAATCTGTTTGGATCTCAATTTCCTTTTTCCTTCCTTCTTTTCTCTCTTTGTTCCTTTCTATTTCTTTCTTCTGGCTTCCTTCCTCTCTCCTTCCCTCATTCATTTCCTTCCTCCCTCTCTCCCTTCTTCCCTCCCTCCCTCCCTCCTTTCCTCTCTTCCTTCCTTCTTTCTTTTCTTCCTTCCTTTCTTCCTTTATGAAAAGATAATTACTTCAAAAGATTTGAACACACACAGATACAGTCTCCAACACATGAGAGACATAATTCTACACTCCTCCCCAATTCCCATTATCACTTCAGTCTGAGGGCTGGATAGAGGGACCAAGAGGGGCTACTTTATTAGTTTTATAGCTTATCTCAGTTCCTTTAGAGCACAATCCCAGTTCCAAATCCAAAATCTCTTCAAATCAGAATCCCAGACCCCTTGACTTCTCTAGGCCTGATTAGCTGACCCAGTGAATTATCACACTTGGGATCCTGGATGATCTTGGAGTCAAAATTCCAGGTGTGATGGCAAGGATAAATTAGAATCCTGGCTAAAAGATCATCATGGCTGGATTCTTAATTTCAAACAAAGAACAGAAGAATTAAAGAGCATAAAAGAAAAAAGCAATTAAAAAAACCCTAAGGAATTGAAAATGTGAAAGTAATGAAGACTACTTAACCTGAAAAAGAGAAAGGAAGACTGATGGGGCTTATGAAGCATCATCAATTGCATTATAAGACTGGAGTGAGAGGAAGATGAACAGACACATCTATAAGCTGTCTGTGTAACTGAATACATGACTACTGGCACAGATTTGGGGATTGATCCAGAAGGTCTGGATCAAAGTATCTGTGGTTTATTTTAATCTTCAGGGAATCAAGCCAGGTTCCACTCTCTGGGAAGACTGCCCCAAACAGTCCAATGCATCCCAATCTCCTCTTTCCCTGACTACTTGTTGCCCTTCTGGTCAGTACTGCACAGTTTAGTATCGGATGCTTCTCTAATGGCCCTAGTTTCTCCAGCTAAATTGGGTGTGCTTAAAGATCAGGAAGAATGCTTTGAAAACCTCTGGAATATGAGCCTGGAACACTTTCTAGACAAATATTCAGCCATGATATTTTACATATATATTCTTATTTGATCTTCATGACAGCTCTGGGTGGTTGGTGCTTGAAAGTATTATCCTCAATCAAGAGTCAAGAAATCAGAGGCTAGGAAATGTTAAGTCATTTGTTCAAGGTCACACAGCTAGTAAGTGTCAGAGGCAGAATTCATACCCAAGTCTTTTGGACTTCAAATCTAATAATCTTTCCATGACTCCTACTCTGATGCCTCATGGAGGTGATCAACGCTAGGTTCTTAAAGGTGTCTACTAACAAAAGTCAAACTCTTTCACAATCACCATGACCACCATCATCATCATCACCACCACCACCGCCATCACCATCATCATCATAACTAGCATTTATATAGTGTTTTAAGATTTCCAACATATTTCACAGATATCTCATTTGATTCCTTACTGGAATCCTATTATTCTCACTATTTTGCAGATGAAGAAACTGAGGCAGAGAGAGGTCTAGGGACACACAACTAAGAATCTAAACAAGTATCTAAGAGGGATTTGAATTCAGATCTTCCTGACTCTTGTTATCCATCATGAAGGTTTGAAAGTACCACTTGTTTTAGAAAGGAGTTTTACTAGAGGTGAAAGATTATTATAAGGAAGATGGTGACTACTTCTGAACAAATGGAAATGGGCTTGAAAGAAATTGAGGAAGAGAGTATTATAGCAGAGAGACTGGTAGGCTGAGAGTCAAGATGGTCTGAATTCTAGTCTCATCTCTCCTCTCACTAATTCTTCAGTTTTTGAGATCTCAATTTCTTAATCTGTAAAGTGGAAAGATTGGGCCAAATCAGCATTTTTCAACTTTTGTTCCATAGAATCTTGAATTACTATGAAGGGATACAAGGGGTTTTGAAAAGAAAAAGAAATGGCAGACAAGCTGACACCACAAGCCTGTCCATTTTGCCATTATGTTGGTCATGCACAGTGTGTGAAATTAGCTAATAAAGAGAACAATGGGAAATGGTGAATATTGATTGTATCATTGAAAACTTGTCTTCTTATTAGTCTAAATCAGGGGTTTTAAGCTTTTTTGTTGCATTAACTCCCTTGATTGTTTGATAAAGAATTTGGACTCTTTAAAATATTGTTTCTTGCTTATATTCTAAAATGAAGGAAATATGAAATTTTAGTTAAAGATTAGTAAAAATAGTGATGTAAATATATTTCCTCATCCAAGTTCATAAGCCCTTGAAATATCTCCATGGAATTCTTGAGAATCCTTGGACTCCATGTTAAGAATCTCTGGTCTAGACCCAAACACTGAATGTTCCCAACAATGGATAATGCACCATATGCCTACCCAGAATACCTGGTTATGGGGTCAAGCCTGAGAAGTGTGTCAGAGACTGGAACCACATGAGAAGCCTAGGAACACAGAGGCTCCTAGTGGCTTCTTATTTATGATTCTCTGGTTTCCCTAGTTTATGAAGTACTGAAGTTGGTGCCACTGACACCAGCTGTCTAGACTCTCCTTGACTACAAACTTTTTTCATCCTTCAACCACCAGGGGAGGAGTTGGGAAAGCCAGTTTACAGTCCCAAAACAGTAACTATAGAAGACTGAATAGAGTGACATGTATTGGGGAGTTTTGACTACCAGACTCATTACTTATTCTACTGGGAAGGGTCTGATGTTTCAACTTTAAAGTCAACTAGTAACAGAAATTCCATTTTGAAAGCCAAGCTTGGTCACAATGGAAGGAGCTTACTAAAGATTTGGTGGTAGTCAATGTCATTTATATGCCATCTTGGCAGCCTCTAAAGTAGTTTGTAAATCTTTCTGGGTAGATTCCAACTCTCCCAAGTAACAGTGAATGACCAGGATGGTGATGAGTCATGAGAGATGGGAAGAAACATGGGTGGAACTCAACTTTTTTTTTTTTTTTATGATGTGTTCTGGGTGGAGGTGTGAATGGAATTATTAAACCAGAATTTGGCAGTAGCAAATAGGGTGGATTAGTTATCCCAATGATAACTATTGAAGCTCCAAAGGTGCTACTTCAAATTGAGGTTTGATTTTTTTCCATCCCTTTATCACCCCTGCAGTGGGGGGTGAGGGGAGCAAACAGTAGAAAAACAGATCTTAATGTGTAAGACTGAGAAAAGTTCAGCTCAGAAGTAGAAGTGAATGAATAATAATAAATAATAATCTAGTGATTTATAGTTTGACAAATATTTTTCTAGGTTTATTTCAGTCTCACAGTGACCCTGTGATGTTGATATTACAGGTACCATTATTCCTATTTTACAAATGAAGAAAAATGAAATGACTTGGTCAGTTATACAGTTTATAAATATTTCAGGGGGGATTCAAACTTGGATTTCAGGTTCAATATTTTATGCACAATGCCATTATTAGAGATGATAGGAGAACAATGCCAATGGATCAAGAGTCATTCTCTTGTGAATAGATCTACCACTTTGGACCATCTAGCATAGAGAAGCATCTGTTTCTGTTTCAATAAATGTGTTACTTTCTGCCATCTGAAAATCACCTGAGTTAAGCATGGAGAAGTCCCAGGTGGAAACCAAACAAGGTCATTGCCTTAAAGGGTCTGCTGAGGGTCCAGCAGAAAACAGACATGCATTTATACAGTATTGGGTGGTTTAGTCAAGCTTAGAGTCAGGAAGACCTGAATTCAAATCCAGCCTTAGACACTTACCAACTGGGTGACCCTTAGCACGTCACTTGATTTCTGTCTCACACAGTTTTCTTCAACCATAAAATGGGGATAATAATCATAGCTACCTCCCAGGTATTGTGAGGAGCAAATGAGATAATCATTGGAAAGAGTTTAGCCCAGTGCAAGGCACACAGAACATACTAAAAATGCTTATTCTTATTCTTTTATATTCCATTGTGTTCATCTCCAGGATCATGTCTAAATCTTTCTGGATGGCTTTCTAACACTGTCCAAGAAGAACTGTATGACCATAGAGGTAGCAGTGATTTGATTGACAAGTGATAAATTTAATATGAAACAGGCAAAAATTATTTTTCCTCTTAGGGACCATTTCTGATCCCACAGAAAAGAAAATAGAGCTGTGGAAGGGAAGATGAAGGTGTTGAGAGTCACAGTTCTTAATTTTATAAACCTTCATTTAAAATATAAACATTACATGTTGATATATAAATGTCATTTCAATTTACATTGTAATTTGTAAATATCATGTAAATATCAATTTTTTCTGTTTTGGTCAGAAACACTGAGGGTCTTCCCCTCTCAGATTTCTCTCTCTCTCTCTCTTTCTCTCTCTCTCGCTCTCTCTCTCTCTCTCTCTCTCTGTCTGTCTGTCTCTCGATCTGTCTCTGTCTCTTTGTCTCTCTGTCTCTCTATCTCTTTCTCTTTATGTTTGTGTGTGTGTATTGATGAGTTAAAAGAGGCCATTCTTTGCCTTGATCTATATCTATCCACTGCACCCAGTTGTCTTGAAAGGAGAAAGAGAAGGCCTTGAACAACTCTCCTTCACTTCAATCCCATCCACTTGCATGTCATGGTTCAAGAATGAAGGACAAACAATAATGATACCCTTGACTCATATTCTTTCTCAGCAACCAATAAACCAATTCAGTGGTGGATCACATCCAAATGGACTTTTTGCTATAAATGAAACTAACTCAAAGACCTAAATTAGGAAATGGAGAGGTAATTCCCAGCTGTGCCCCAGAGAGCTCTTAGTTTCAGTGACTTCAATTATCTTCTCCCAAATCTACAGAGCCACCTCAAATTATTCTCCTCATCTCCAGTGTTGATTCACCAGATGATTGCTGGGTCTCATACAATGCATCAAAACATCAGGGTTCCACCCCTTCACCTGAGTAACATATCTTTATCTCATCCTTCTTTTCCATGTAGTTTGATATCAATTTTGATCTTGGTCCTAACAAGTCGGGGGGCTGACCGTACAGATAAGCTGATTCAGAAATGACACCCTTATCAGTAAGCAGGTATTTCCTGCCTGTTAAAATATAATCAATTTTGTATTTCATGATCTTATCAGGTGACTGATGCATCTGTGCCTCCCAACTCTCTGCTTAAAGAAAGTGTGGGCAATATATGTTCATGAGGCTTCCATACAGTCTATAAGCGTTTGGGCTTTTCTATTTCATATTACAGAGTTGTTCTGTTCAATGTATTTGTCTTCATTTCCTCTGTGCCCATCTTTGCACTGATCATTGAGTGTTTTAAGTTAAGTTTATTTCATTGGGAGATTCTTGTCTAATTCTTCGTAGAATTTCTCTACTTCCTCATCTGCCACAGATACCGATGCATAAGCATTTTCATGGATGTTTTTTTTTTATCACAAATACCACAATATGTGGTATAATAAGTATGAGAGGTAGCTAAATGGCACAATGGATAGAGTCCTAAGCTTGAAGGCAGGAATACTCATCTTCCTGAGTTCAGGAATCTGACCTCAGACACTTATTAGCTGTGTGACCTTAAGCAAGTCACATGTTTATCTCAGTTTCCTCATCTGTAAAATGAATTGAAGAAGAAAATTGCAAACCATTACAGTACTTTTACCAAGAAAACCTCAAATAGGACCACAAAGCATAGGACATGATTAAAATGACTCAATAATGACCACAAAATGTGGCAATAATAACTGCATTTATTTAGTGCTTTTAAAGTTCACAAAGGACTTTATAGACATTATCTTATTTGCTTCTTAGGACAATCTTAGGAGGTAGAGGCTATTATTATGACCATTCTACAGATAAGCAAACTGAAGCTGAAAGGTTAAGTGTTCTGTTGAAAGTCACACAGCTAGTAAATGTCTGAGGTAGGATTTGAACTCAGGTTTTCTTAATTCAAGATCCAGTATGACAGAACTTAAACTTTTTCCATTCACAAGCTCCTTTTCTCCTGGGTATACTGGTATATAAAATAGGCATACAAATAAAATATTTACCGATAATAAATCATCATTCTGTAAACTCCCTACATTGTTATGCAATGTCATATGGGATAGCAAACCACAGGTTAAGAAGCTTTACATTATGCTACCTACCCATTTAGCCAAACTTCTCTTAGAATAATGATTCTTCTTGCTCTTGGGTCCATGATCAGACCAAGGCTCCTAATTCTTTCGTCTGCTTAGCCAAGAAGAACCTGGGGACCATTCTTCTATTTAGCTACAACTTTTTTTGTTGCTGTTTTCAAGTCAGTCAATTAACAAATATTTCTCAAGTGCTTCTACATCTCCAGGCACTGTACTAAACCCTGAGAATATACCAGACACGTTAACAACAATAACAGCCAGAATTTTCATAGAACTTCATATTTGTTCTTGTATTTGATACTCACAACTGGAAAAGGAGGGCTTTTATAATCCCTGTTGTATAGATAAGGAAACAGAGGCTGAAAAAAAAAAGTAACTTGTTTAAGGACGACACAGTCCTTGGCGGGATTTGAACACAGGTTTGCTTGACTGTAAATGTAGAGCTCTATACATTGTGCCACTCAGCTGCCTTCCATGAATAATGATATAATTCATTTCCTCCAGTAATATATATCCAGGGGGCAAGGATCTCACATTTAGAGGATTAATAGCTAAGTTAACATTTATAGATACCCGAAATAACTGTGTGATCTTTAACATTCTCTGCCCCACTTCACTTGCAATCTGTCACTGCCATCGGAGAAGCAGAAAGGGGCCCCACAGGGCACAGAGTCATTTTGTATTTTCCTTTATTTCATGGGTTGCCATGGCCAAAGCATTCATCACCTAATGGCCAGCTCGCTAGTTCAGCTGATCAGCAGAAAGCAGATACTGCATGTTGCTAGGGCCATATATAAAGTTTTTCCAGCATGGCAAAACTTGACAGAGTGTGGGCACCCCTTGCCATTGCTTCCAAAGCAGTTCCATGCCCCAATGAGGCAGGAAAGCAAGAGAGCTTTATGGAAGTCCAATCAATCCTTAGTAATCACACAACTAAGTGCAATAGAGAAACTTACTGTTTTATGGACCTCTTCTTTTACTAAAAGAAGAATTTTGGGGGAGGGTGGTTAATTTGATTTTGAATTAATGACCCCCCAATTTGGCAGCTTGGTAGGGTATAACTTTCTTATGGGTATGTTTTTTTAAAGGGGAGGGAAGGGACAAAGGGATGGATTGCCTATAATTGAAACCCTGAGTTAGTAAATAATGGTAGTAAATAGTAAAAAATTAAATCCCAATGGTTCTTAATCGTGAGGATACAAAATGTCATGCTTCAGTGGAAGCTTACTTAATAAGTACAGAGGGCTGCTGTAGCTCATAATAAAGAAAGACATAGAAAAGATCTCTCTTCATACATGGGAATAAATCAGCTGCTCAAGCAGAACATGACAGCAAGAGTCATTCTGTTTAGTCCATAATAAAAAATGGAAAGCAAGAATTCAGGAAAAAGTAATCAGAACACAGGAAAATAACCCTGTCTATCCAAGAATCACAAAACCTGTGTAAGCAATGTCTTCCCTAGCCCAGAGAGCAGACCTAGGGTAGGGGATGGTTTATAGGGCTTAAAGTATATAGGCTGGTATTTATAGTACTTTTTAATAAGGCCCTTATTTATATGATGGCAAACCCGAAAAGAGACCCAGAGAGGCTGTCCACATCCCAAATGTCCTTGAATGTCAACTTTGAAAGGACAAGGATAGCTGAAAAGGCCAGAACATTGGCTGCTTGGTTATCTGCAAATCATAAGGATACTTCCAGCTTTTATTCATCAGGAATAAATGGAATGATTGAGTTACTTATGATTCTGAGAAAGAAATTTGTTTTGTTTAAGAAAAAGAAGGAAGAAAGGAAGGTAGGAAGAGAGGGAAGGAAGAAGAGAAGGTGGAAAGAAAGAGAGAAAGGGAAGGAAAGAAAAAAAGAAGGAAGAAATGAGAAAAGGAGGAAAAGAGGTAGAGAAGAAAGGAAATGGAGAAGGAAAGAGGGAGGGAAGGAAGGAAGCATAGAAAGGAAGAAAGGAGGAAGGAGGGAAGAAAGGATAGAAAGGAGAGAGGAAGAAGGGATAGAAGGAAGAAGAGAGGGAAAGAAGGAAGGAAAGGAACGAAAAAAGGAAGAAAAGGAAAGAGGGGGAGAACAAAGGAAGGAAAGAGAGAGAGAGAGAGAGAGAGAGAGAGAGGAAAAAGGGAGGTCTAGGAACAGTTATACCAATATGGAATTTGCCAATTTTCAATGGATTACCTCTCAAAAATTACCTCAATAAATTGATCAAAGAATACAACTCATCTTTGTCTGAAGAAAATCTTAATCCACTTTACTCTTTATGAAAGGGTGCTGACGTCATATACCTTTGGAATACTGCTATGGAACTTCTGAACCTGAAACACAGAGAAATAAAGGCCCTTACTCCATTCACTTTTATCTCCATTTCTTCCCTATCATTCTGTGGAGTTTATTAAATGAACATAAAAGTGATGGGATTTGTTAAAGCAGCCCTTAGTGTAATAAATGAGAAAAAACATTTTATTTTTCATTGTCTTCCAATGATTTCTTTTCCTCAAAAGCCAATATTTAAGCTCTCATGTGCCAATGCTGAATGAACTCATTCCCAGTTCTTTGGGCACAAGCACCTGATGATTTCTAAACTCACTTTCCTTTGATCTGAGAACATCTCTGTAAAGCACTCTGCCAGTGCTAACAGCTCTGTGAATGTTATTGTCTTTGTTTCTGGGGCATCGTTTCCCTTTAAAGATGACATTTTCCAGTCACATTTGTGCCAAGCCAAGCTTGGGCTGCATGGGAAGATGTCCAAGCTCCACTGCTAGTTTTTCATCCAGTTACTTTCATCACTTTACTACAAATCGCATCATTTTGAGAAGGGACATGCTGCAATTTCCCTGTTTGGGGTTTTTCTTATTGATCAATAATGACACTTTGGAGGGAAATCAGGCCATTTTTGCTCTAAAACAGATCACAGATCAGTTGAATAACTTATTAGCTACATTTGGTACTGAAGGGGCTTCTATTAAATAAATAGAATTTGGAATAAATTTGGAATAAAAACAAACCGACAAGCAATTAAAGTTGATTAAAACAAAGGAGGTATTTGGGGGATGATAGGAGGGGAGAAAACAAGCATTTGTCAAGCACCATTTTTATGCCAGGTGTGCTAAGCACTTTACAAATATTATCTCATTTGACTCTCACAACAATCCTAGGAGATAATTGCTAATATTATCCCTTTTTTGCATTTGAGGAAATTGAAGTAGACAGAAGCTAAGTGACTTGCCTGGAGTCACACAACTAGTGAATATTTGAGGCTGCATTTGAACTCAGGTTTTCTTGACTTCAGGATTACCCACTGCAACACTCAGATGTCTCAATGACTTTTAAATATAGTATTTAAATATAATAGAAAATTGTTGTACTATAATAGACTACAAATATTCGAAATTTAAAAAAGCATGGAAAGACTTATAGGAACTAATGCAAAAAGAAAGAAGAACAGGGCTAAGATAATATACAAATGACCCTTTAAGATAAAGGACAGTCAGATATACTTAAATGCTCACTTTAAATTTTGCAAAAGCACATTTCAAAGCATTCAGAAGAATAATAGGTAGTAATGCCTGAAATAAATTTCCAAAGAAAAGTAAGCCAAAGATAGATGAAAAATTCAATTATGAAATTCAGAAAATAAAAAGAGAAACATTTCTGATAAGAAAGGGGGAAATGAGAATTATCTGAAGAGATAGATATAGATGAACAGGACTCTTGCCAACCAATTTAGATTTTTAAAAGATGTAAAGAAGATAAGGAAAGGGTAAATTTCTGAGCATGAATTCAAAAGTTGGCCAAAGTTAAGAATAGGATGAAGATGGCCAAATAGAAATCTTCCCACTAAAACACCTCAAAACTAATTTAGAACACAAAGAGACTGAAAAGTCAAGAAAAACGTCACAGTGATTAATTTATCCAGCCCAGGTTTGCATAGGAAGATAGACAGAGACATCTGTGGACACTGGAGATAGAATTCAGCCAAGTGTAGCTCTGTGGAGCATCTTAGCACAAGGAAACACTATGAACCAGAACAAGAACTGGTCCCAAAATCCATCTTGTTGTCCAATCATTTTGAATCCTCATTCGGGGTGTTTTTTCAACAAGACACTAGAGTAGTTTGATATTTCCTTCTTCGGTTCATTTTATGCAAGAGGAAACAGCAAACAAGATTAAATAACTTGCTAGGGTCACATAGCTTGTAACCGTTTGAGGCTATTCTTGAACTCATGGAGATAAGTCTTCTCAGCACTCTAGCTTCTGAGCCACCTAAGCTGCTGTGTGAACCAAATCCATGGTGGGGCACATGACAGGAGTAGGTACCAACTGGCAGCTTTGGCCCCATATCACAAGCCCAAAGCAAAACATCTAAAGCTGGAATTCAGGGGTAAGAAGTAGGGTGGAGCCCTGAATTGTATACCAAGAGAGAAGCAAGCACAGAAGTAAGCAGCAGCATCGGGGCTCAGAGTCCAAGAGCAGAGTAAAGTGCTACTTTCAGCATCTAGTCTACTTTCAAGCCTGCAGGGGAGTAAGGGAATTCCAGGCCAAAAAGGAACCTTCAGTTCTGCCGCTCTCAATCAGCAGAGATTCCCAGCTGGCTGAAAGGAGCTGAGTCAGTTAGCATGCTGAAGACTGTTACTCAGACCTAAACCTAGATCAGGAATGTGCAGACCGAAGGGACAGCAATCAGATTTTGCCCTCCATCAGACCATTTGTGGGGCACTGAAAGCTTTCAGATCTCCAACTTGAACTGTTTCTGAGAGACAATAATAACATAATACCCATACCTCAAGAAAGCAGCAACAGAAACAGCCTAGAACTTCCCTTCATAAATTCACAGAGCTCATCCCTAACATCGAATCTGAAGTCAAAAAGTAATCTAGAATAAGGAGCAAAAGAACAAAAAACAATCCCACCATAAAAATCTAATATGATGACAGGGATACTTAAGACACAAATCCCAGAAAAGAATGACTCCCAAACATAAACAAAGCCACAAAGAAAACCACAGGTTAGCCATAAATTCAATTCGAATTCCTATTCCAAGACTTAAAAAAATAATATATTTTTAAAATAAGAGCACACTAAGAAACATTTAAAAAAGAAAGCCTGGGGCATAGCATCCATTATGATTCTCATTTTACAGTTTTTTTTTTTTTTTGATTCTCATTTTACAGTTAAGGAAAATTAAGTCAAATGCAGATGAAGTGATTGCCCGGCGTCATCCAGCTTCTAAGTGTTTAAGGCTAGATTCGAATTTTGGGTTTTCATCCCTCCAAACCCAGTATTCTATTCACTGTCACATTGCTGCCTTCTCCTTAGGCTTTTAAGTCTTTTTAATCAATGAATTGGACAAAGGCACAGATGGCATGCTTATATTTACTAATGACAGTGCTGGATGGGATAGCTAATGTACTGAATGACAGATTCAGGATTCAAAAAGATCTTGGCAATCTAAAACATTGCACAGAATCCAATAAGATAAAATGGAATAAGGATGGATATAAAGTCTAAAAATGGGTTACAAAAATGGATTTCCCAAAATAAGATAGGAGAAACATGGTGGGAGAGCAATCTGCCTAACAAAGATTTGAGAGTTTCAGCATATTTCAAGCTTAATACAGGTCAATGTAAAATGGAGTCCCAGGTGGCTATATTAAAAGATATAGTTTCCAGAAATAAGGAAGGGGGGCTAGAAGGGAATAAGCACTTATATAGTACCTATTATGTGCAAAGCACCATGCTGAGCACTTTATCATCTCATTTCATCCTCACAGTGTTTCAGTGAGGTAGATGCTGTTACTCCATTTTGCAGTTGAGAAAACTGGGACAGAGATTAAGTGCCTTGCCTAGGCTTCCACAACTAGTAAGCTTCTGTGGCTGGATTTGAATTCAGGCCCAGTCAGCACTCTATTCACTGGGCTTCCTGGCCGTACTCTCCCCTAATCAGACCACATTTCGAGAACTGTGTTCTGTTCTGAATATCATAGTTTATGAAAGACATTCATAAGTCGAAGAGCGACCAAAAAAGAATAACAACCCAAGACGTGAAGGACTTGAGTTCATTCTTAAGAAAATTGGTGAAAATCCAGGGATGTACAAGACAACTTGTAGAAGAAAGGGCTTTAGGGTAATATTATGGCTATTCTAATTGGCTATAGCACAAAAAAAATTGGGAACAATGGATAGGACTTTTAAAGAGACAAATTCAGGCTCAAGGTCAGGGGAAAAAACCAACAACAATTTCTTAATTAGAACCAGTCCCAAGTCGGAAATTCGATCCTGAGAAAGGATGGATTTTCCCCTCCTGGGAGGTCTTCAGGAAGAGATCAGATCATTGCTTGTTAGGTTCATTGTGGTGGGATTTCTTTGGGGGAATCTGTGGGTCTTAGCTAACTCCGGAAGCCTCCTCCAGCTCTAAAAACCTCTCATTCTGTGTTTCTGCAGCAACGGAAAGGAGAGCCAGGCAAGGTGCTACACGTCTGGAATTCCTACTACTGTGGAGGCTGAGGCCGGCAAATCTTGTGAACGACAGAGTTCTGAGCTGCAATGGGCTAAACCTGTCTTGGGGAGGGGGAGTTGGAGAAGTCTGGGATCAAGGCTCTGAGCTTCCAGGCCGGAAGAGAGACAGAGACAGACAGAAACAGAGAAACAGAGAGAAAGACAGAGAGATACACAGACAGACCAACAGAGATAAAGAGACACAAGAGAGACACAAAAAGAGACAGAGAGAAAGAGATAGAGATACAGAGAGAGAGAGAGCCTAGGAAAGAGAGACACAGAGAGAGACAGGCAGGCACACCCACACACGCACGCGCACACACGAGACAGGAGACAGAGAGACAGACACACAGAGAGAAAGAGAAAGATGGAGACAGAGAGACAGAGAAAGAGAAAGACACAGAGATACACGCAGAGACAGAGACAGAGACTGACAGAGAGAAAAAGAGACACAGAAAGAGACCGAGAGACAGAGACACTCACAGAGACAGAGCCAAAGAAAGAGAGGCACACACAGAGAGACAGGCAGATACAGAGACACAGAGACACAGAGACAAAGACAGACAGGAAGAGAAAAATAGAGAGAGACAGAGAGAGACACAGAGATACAGAGACAGACAAGGAGACAGAGACAGAGACAGACAAGGAGAGAGAAGGAAAGAGGAGGGGTAGGCAGGCGCACACAGACAGACAGACACAGAGATAGAGACAAGGAAAGGAAAGAGAGAGACAGAGACAGAGAGACACAGAGAGAGAGAGAGAGAGACATAGAGGAAGAGACAGACTGGCAGAGACTGAGACAGCAGAGACAGACACAGATACAGAGTGATACAGAGACAGTGAGACACACACACACACACACACACACACACAGACTCAGTCTTAAAAATAACATGAATGCAAATAGCACTAAAAGGCAATTAACCTCAGATCAGATGTAACAAACAATTTTGTTACTGAGAGAAAGAGAAAGATTGCTCATGGCCTCAGTTCCCTCATCAATGACCTGGAGTGGATGACTGCTAAGGTTCCTTCTATAATTCAATAGTTGGGGTTAGCCAAGGATTCAGAACAAGCCAAGGACTGAGTGTGAGACTCTGCTGATACAGGGAATTTCCCTCATCTGGGAGTTCCCTATATTGAGGAAATCAGAGGTCCGATTCAACAGCCTGCAGCTTTCCCCCTAGCAAGCATTATGGGAGTATACTACTGTGTCTAGCTCCTTGATTATGTTTCAGAGAAGACAATGACTGGCATTGGTGGACTGAACTTTCTTCTGCATAAGGTTGGGCATTCAATAGTGGGATCCCGGGGGCAAGGGCCCACCATTTGCCTGAGGAGGGACAAATTCTCCCAAAATGAGCAGATCAATGCTCTTGAGTTGATCAAGTATTAAAGTGTCTATGTGCCAGGTGAGGGAGGTTGAGCATTATTCCAAGTTATATAGATTGTGATGAGATATTAAGGCTCAAAGAAATTAAATATTTTTCCCATGGGAGTTGGCATGAGAACCCAGACTTACAGAACATTAAGCTTGGAAGGAATCTTCCAAAATGATTTGATGGGAAGAGATGGACAGCTTGCTAGCATCATGAATGAAACGCAGTTCTTTGAATCAGGAAAAGTCAGATCTGAAATCTTCCTCAGATACTTTCTAGCTGTGTGACCTTGCAGAAGGAACTTTGCTGCTTTCTGCCTCAGTTTCATCATCTGTAAAATGGTGATCATAATAGCATTTACCTCCTAGGATTGTTGTGAGGATTAACTGAGATAATGACTTGAAAACCTTAGAGTGCTATAAAATGCTAGCTACTATTGTGATTATTATTATTATCATTTTCCCATAGAAGGGAGTATAATAATTCTAAAGAGAAAAAAATTCAGAGCATAGATTCAATTTTGTAAAGTATAATTTTCTAAGAAATCAGTCAGTCAGTCAATCAATCAGTATTGCTTTTCTGACATGTGCAAAGCTCTGAGCTAGGACTTTTGAGATTTTTCTTCTCCTTCAAATGTCATATGTGAGGTTATGAGCAGATGGCTGCTCTTCTTTAGGGAATAGTAATGAGAACAGCTCTGCAGAACAGAATTCTGCTTCCAGAGAAAGAACTGATACATAGAAGGATATATGGAATGGTTTTATGTACATATGTCTGTGTATGCATACACATAAAGAAAAATGTGTCTATGTATATATGCATATACACATATGTATGTATACACATTGTCTAATGATAGCCATCTCTAGGGCAGGAGGGGAAGGGAAGAAAAAAATCACATGATAACTTTATTCTGTTTTGAAAAGAAATGGTAAATTGTATATAAGAGATATACAGTTTCATGTGCAATCATTCTTTTTACTATTGTTATGGAAGTGCTTATTATACTCAAAAGAGTAAAATGTTAATAAATTTTTAAAAAAGAATTCAATGTGGACATATACTAGACAGAATTTATAGTTATGGTGCACATGGCAATTATGCATAAACACCATTAATCCTTATAAATGATTTTAATCAATCTTACTTTTACATGACCACAGCAAGATTTTAGGTTATTTTTTCCTCCTCTTTGTTAAATATCTAGCATTATCATATTATATTTTTTGGAGTTAGAAGGGACACTTCCTTGAGCATCTGGTTCAACTTCCTCATTTTGCAGATGAGGAAACTGAGTTTCAGGGAGGATATGTGGCTTTACAAACCTTAAAATACTATATAAATGCTATTATCACTCTACCTAGCCCTTGAACCAAATTCTATAAATAACACATTTCTAGAATAGTGAAATGATTTGAACCCAATTATATAACAAAATGAACTGGTAGAGATGGCATATTAGAACTCTTCCCACACTACATCTTCTCTTTGGTCCCATTGCCCTTCCTTACTCATCTTGCCCCTTCTGGTATCTCATGATGGCCTTCACTGAAACTCATTACCTCTCCTCATTCTATGACACTGCCTCATCCAGGCCATCTAGTTCCAAACCCCAAAGATCTGGGATCAAAGAATCATAGATTCAGAGCTGGAAAAGATCTCAGAGATCATTATAATCCAGATGAGGATTCTGTATCACAGAACTGATTTTTTTTTGTCCAAATTAAATCAAGTAGTGAGATTCAAATCCAAAACCTGTTATTCTAACTCTGGAACTCTGCATTCCCCCCCCCCCCAAACTGTGCCCTTTCTTTCTGATGTCTCCTGGCAAAATATTTATGGGAATTTATGAATAAAAGAAAGATAGACTATGGGTCAGAGCTGCATTGGTAGCAGGAGTTTCCTAACTGAGAATTTCTCAGATGAAATCAAAGACAAAGCTTTAAAAAAATTGGAATAAATGGTCCTATAGTATAAGTGCTTTGAATGCAGTAAATACTTAATAAATGTTTATTTAATGAACAAATGTAACTTTAAAACTGGCTGGCTGTTCTCTCTGTTAGAGGCCTAATAAATGCATGTTGCATTGTATCAGTCCCAGCATACACACATGTGTATATGTGTGTGTGTGTACACCTATATGTACATATACATAAAACATATGTATATATTATGCACATATACACACATACATATGTGTGTGTATGTAAAATCATTTCACATATCCTTCTATGTATCAGTTCTTTCTCTGGATGCAGAATTCCGTTCTGATAAGTTGTTCTCATTACCATTCCCTAAAGAAGAGCAGCCATCTGCTCATAACCTCACACATGACATTTGAAGGAGAAGAAGGATCTCACCAGTTCTAGCTCAGAGCTTTGCACATGTCAAAAACTCAATAAATACTGAGTGATTGATTGACTGACTGACTGATTGATTGATTTCTTGGAAAAGCATACTTTACAAAATTGAATCTATGCGTTAATTTTTTTTCTCTTTGGAATTATTATATTCCCTTCTATGGGAAAATGATAATAATAATAACCACAATACTAGCTAGCATTTTATAGCACTTCAAGGTTTTTAAATAATTATCTCAGTTGATCCTCACAACGATCCTAGGAGGTAAATGCTATTATGATAACCATTTTACAGATAAGGAAACTGAGGCAAAAAGCAGTTAAGTTCCTTTTCCAGGGTCACACAGCTAGAAAATATCTAAGGCAGATTTCAGATTTGACTTTTCTTGATTCAAAGAACTTCATTTCATTCATGATGCCAGCAAGCTGCCTATCTCTGCCCATCAGATCATTTTGGAAGGTTCCTTCCAAGCTTAATGTTCTATAAATCTAGGTACTCATGCTAACTCCCATGGGGGAATTTAATTTCTCCTAGCCTTAATATCTCATCACAATCTATATAACTTGGAATAATGCTTGCTCAATCTCTCTTACAGGATCTATTATATAGAAGTGGATTTTCTGGGACTGATATAATACAACATGCATTTATTAAGCCTCTAATATGTAGAACTTTGTGTCAGACAGTAGGGCTATACAAAGATTAGATAAGATACAGTCCCTGTCCTCAGGTAGTATATAGTCTAGTATAAATACAGACAACTAAGGAACATGATGATACCTAATGAGCATATTTTTTGTTGTTTGAGATCTGTGACTTACTTGTAGGATATGCACTATGGAAACTTCCTTTAGCAATGCAGAATCAACAGTCCATTAATCATATTTTCCCTCTATTAATGCAGACTAGGATGATCTCTGAAACATGGTTTTAGAGTTGACTTGGAACATTGAAGAGGTAAGTGAATTGAGGGTCACTCAGTCAATGTATGTCAAAGGTGGAACTTGAACTCAGTTCTCAAGATTGACCCTCTTTCTACTCCACCATGTTGTCTCTCAAGAACAATAATGGCTGATATGATGGTTACAATTTGTACAATGCATTAAGGTTCATAAATACTTTATATATTTTGTCACTTTGGATATGCTCATATAAAAACCTTACCTGAAAAAGGCTAAAGTCTCCCACTGCATCTGGGGCCGTCTCCAATTGTCCTGATCCATATCTTGCCACTGAACTTAGATGGCTCTGCAGAAGAAAGTAGGATTGGTGGCTTTAGATGGCCTTCCCTCATTTAAAACCAACTCCTGCACTTATTGTTTCATCAACTCCTTCATATCATGGCTGCCTTTGTGAATGAAGGATAAATAACAACAGCAACAACATATATCACCTTATTTTTAAAAAGACACTGAACATGCATTATCTCAATGGAACCTCCCATTGAGTTAGGGTACAATTAGCTGTTAGTTGTACAATGAGTTAGGTACAATTATCGCTTTTTAAAGATGAGGATACTCTCTACTGCATCTGTATTCCAAAGAGATCATAAAAAAACAGAAAAGGATCCCCATGTGCAAAAATGTTTGTGGCAACTCTTTTTTATAGTGGCAAGAAACTGGAAACTGAGTGTTTGCCCATCAGTTAGGGAATGGCATGTTATGGTATATGAATGTTGTGGAATATTATTGTTCTATAAGAAATGATCAGCAGGATCATCTCAGAAAGACCTGAAGGGACCTACATGAAATGATGCTAAATGAAGTAAGAGGAACCAAGAGAACATGTACACAGCAACAACAAGATTATGTGATAATCAATTCTGATGGATGTGGATCTTTTCAGCATTGAGGTGATTCAGACCAATTCTAATGGACTTATGATGGAGAGAACCATATGCATCCAGAAAGAGAAGCATTGGAACTGAATATGGAACTGAATACAACATAGTATTTTCACGCCTTTTGTTGTATGTTTGCTTTTTATTTCTTTCTCGTTTTTCCCCTTTTTGATCTGATTTTTCTTGTGCAGTATGATAAATATCGAAATATGTAGAGAAGAATTGCACAAGTTTAACATGTGGATTGCTTGCTGTCTCTGGGTGGAAGGTCGGGGAAGAGAGGGAGAAAAATATGTTACACAAAGCTTTGCAAGGGTAAATGTTGAAAACTATCTTTAGCATGTATTTTGAAAATAAAAAGCTGTTATTAAAAAAAAGATGAGAACACTGAGGCATAAAAAGGGATCAAATGCCTTGCATTAACTATATAATGAAGGCAGAATTCAAACCCAAGTCTCTCCTAATTTTAAATTCAGAGCTCTTTCCATTACACCAAGTTAGGTGGTGTCAATATTACCATTCCCATTTTATAAATGTGAAAACTGAAACTTCAACAAGTCTATTGGCCTAAGATTATAAAAGTAGAAAACGTAGAGCAAATGACTCAAAGCTGTATTACACTCATCTACCATCCACATTGCTTAGGTAATATTGAACACCCATGCTTGGCCAACTCTGTCCTTTGCTTTGACTTTTTAGAATTCCTAATTTCTTTTGAAGTCCAATCTACATGCTATCTATTAACTCATTTGTTAGTCAATATGAAAAAATTACCTTATATTTACTCATGGGCATACGTGTTGTTTCCCATGATGAAATGCAAGTTCCTTAAGGGCAGAAATTTCTTGTGTTTTATTTCTCTTTTCACTTAATCTCTGACACATAATTAGAGCTTAATAAATGCTTATTAACTGACAGATTGATAATATCATGACTATAATTTTGTCATATTTAGATCCTGTACCTTTTCTAATCTAGTTCCTTGCTATCTTTTTAGTTTTTAGTCATTACCATTATTATCTCCAATTTATCCTAGTTAGATTTTAATCTGTATATAATCATTTGCCTGTTTTCTTGCCTGTTAGCCATAAGCTTCTTTTATAATTTTTTTGTGTCTCCAATGCTTAGGCACATAGTAGGCACTTAATAAATGCTTGATTGACTAATTATTGACCATGCCAAATGTCAGAATATTAAAAAAGACAATAAGAAGCTTACAATCTAATGGATTTGACTTAATTGTGTCACATCAAGTCCAACTTTCCATTGAGGGCAACTTCTCTGAGAGGTTGTTTATTTATTTTATTTATTTGTTTGTTTATTTATTCTTTTGCTGAGGCAATTGGGGTTAAGTGACTTGCTCAGGGTCACACAGCTAGGAAGTGTTAAGTGTCTGAGGTCAAATTTGAACTCAGGTCCTCCTGACTTCAGGGCTAGTGCTCTATCCACTGTGCCACCTAGCTGCCCCAAGAGTTTTGTTCTTATCACTTATGTCCTTCTTAGGATCATTTTGACAGTACTCCACATTCAGAAAAGAAAACATACATCAGCAATTCACTGGCCTTATTCTATCCCATTCTTCTGAGCTCTCTACTCCAGTTTGAGGGGTGGACAAAGCAGGAGCAAAGCGGCTCACTGGCTAAGGCCAGAAAAGATTCCTCATGGCTCTTAGTGCTTTGATCTCCATCTCACTATTTTTAGCAGGCCTGTGCCTGACATCCTTTGCCTCATCCCCATGACTCTTCATGGAACTCTTGGTCTGAGAGTTATTTCAGTATCATGTTCCTTTTCAAAAGTATTACTACTGCTAGAATTAATGCTGGAGATGGGTAGGTATAAACCTATCCTTCTGCCTTGAAAGGAACTAAAAGTACTTATCCAATGGGAGAGTCAATACACAAAGGGAAGTATTTTTAGCCTTTGGGCCTTTCCAGAAGGAATGTTTATTATATTAGAGGTGGAAACTAAGGTTGGGGTCAGGGATTGAGTGCAATAACATGTTATCTCTAGCAGGACAATTCCCAAATTATATTTTCCAGCTCTCACCTCTTGATCTTGAACTTGAGTCTCATCATTAACCACTCATTGGAATCTTTGCCTGGATATCTGTACAATATCACAAACTCCGTATTCCCCCCATTTTATTTTCTCCTAGCCCTGTCTCTCATCCAATTAGCTCTTTCTATTGAAAGTATTATCATTCTCTAAGTCATTCAAGTCTATAAGCTTGGAATCATCTTCTGTTGACTCATATTCAATAACCCATATTTATATCACATTCAATCAGTTACCAAGACCTGTCAAGTCTACTCTACCATATCTCTTACCTCTATATCCTTCTCTTTGATTACAGAGCTATCATCCCACTTTGGACTCTAATCACCTTTCACTTAGATTATTGTAATTGCCTCTTAATTGGTCTCCCTACTTCCACTCATCTCTCCCCATCCCATTCTTCATAAAATTACCAGTCTTCCTAAATCACAGCTCTGATCATGGTCTTCCCTTGCTCAAAAATTTTCAAGGGTACCATATTATGTGTTAGATAAACAACAAACTTCACAGCTTAGCCCTTACAGTCCCTCCTGGTCTGTCTCACGTGCTGATCCAGATTGATTTTTTATTATCAAATTATTTTTCAGGCAAACTGAACTACTCATTATTCAGAGAACTAGATGTTTCATCTCCAGCCTCCATACATTTACATAGGTTGTCCCCTATGCCAAGAATACATGGCTCCTCCCCACCCCTACACCCATCATTCACCTCTCAGAATTCTTATCTTCCCTCAAGTTCCTTAGGAAGCCTTTACTAATCTCTACCCCAGTCTCTCTCTGGCCAGTTGTTAGTATTCTCTCCCATCTCAAATTACCTTGTATTTATCGGTATATTATTCATCTTGTATTTATTACCTAGCAGAATTTATGTTTTTTGAGAGAAGGGAATGTTTCATTTTTGTCAGACCTTCTACATAATTGGCTTTTAGTAAACTTCCTTGAATTAAGCAGGCTGATGCCTCAGAAGGAATGGGAGTATATGGTGGATAAGAAGAAGAGAATTCTGTTTTTCTTTTCTTTTTCTGACTTTGCTTCCTTTTTTTTTTGAAATATGTAGCCCTAGTATCAAAGAGAAACCATTAAGAGAAAAGCTGAAACCCTAATAATGCTACATAATGTTATATATTATTGTTGCTATTATTATCATTGATGTCATTCAGACACTTATTCCAAGTGATAATATCTTTAATTTTATTTCTTATTAATTTTACCAAAGAAATCTATTCAAAGGCTTCATAGTAGTCTATATAGGTGACTGTCTGTAGGTTCTCTTGGGAATGACCTACTAACCTGGAAGGACTTGGAGTATTACTCAATAATAGCATGGTGGTACATCTGCCATAAGAGGACCAATCCGGCTAAATTTAGAGAGACTCAACTAAAAAAAAAAAAAAGAGTATTGCTATTGTTCAATCAAGTCCAACTCTGTGACTCCATGGACCAGAACATACCAGACCCTTCTGTTCTCCACTATTTCCCAAAGTCTGCCCAAGCTCATGTTTATTGCTTCCATGACACCATCTCTCCATCTTGTCCTCTGTTTTGCCTTTCTCCTTTTCCTTTTAATTTCCAGCATTAGGGTCTTTTGCAATGAGTCTTGTCTTCTTATGATGTAGCCAAAATATTTCAGCTTTAACTTCAGTGTTTGTCCTTCTAATAATAGTCTGAATTAATTTCTTTAAATATTGATTTGATCTCCTTACTATCTAAAGGACTCTCAAAAGTGTTCCCCAACTCCTCTATTAAAGCCTCGATTCCCCAATGTTCAGCTTTTCTTATAGTCTAACTCTCACAGCCATACCGTACTACTGAAAAAAACCACAGCTTTGACTCTAGTACCTTTGTTAGCAAGACAATATTTCTTCTTTTTAGCCTGCTATCCAGATTTGCGATGGCTTTCCTTCCCAGGAGAAAATGCCTTTTAATTTCATGTCTGCAGTTACCATCTGCAGTGAAGTATGAGCTGAAGAATATAAAATCTGATACTGTTTCCATTTCTTCTCCCTCTATTTGCCAGGAAATAATAGCTCCAGATTCCAAGATCTTAAGTTTTTGTTTGTTTGTTTATATATTAAGCTTCAAGTCAGCTGCTATAATTTTCTCTTTTACCAACATCACTTTCTGCATCAGAATTGTATCATCTGCATATATGAGATTGTTGCTATTTCTCCCAGTAATCTTAATTCCAGTTTTTAATTCACCATCCGCCATCTCTGCATATAAATTAAATAAACAATTTGACAATTTACAGTTTTTTCATACTCCTTTCCCAATCTTGAACCAAGCAGTTGTTCCATATTTGGTTCCAACTCTTGCTTAATGATATGGGTTTTTTGAGAGTCAAATAAGTTGATCTGTTTCTTGCATCTCTTTGAGGTCTTGCCACATTTTGTTGTGATCCACATAGTCAAAGGCTTTAGCTATCAGGTAATGAATTTCAGAAGGTTCCCAAGACGAGGAAATAGCCTGGTGCCGTGGAAAGATGAGACGATCTTGAGTCAGGGTACCAGTTATGTAATTCTAGCTGTGTTATTTGTTACTTGGATAAATCATCTGTTCAGTCCATGGTTTCTTCATCTGTAAAATGATGAAGGTTGAACTAGCTGACCTCTAGGGTAACTTAAAGCTCCTCAACTATCTCATGAACTCATTGAAATTTCTACTAAATTATGTGCATGTGTGTGGATATGGGTGGATTGGACATGGGCAGTATTATAATACTCAGGTGTGGGAAATCCCCATAGCAAAGATATCTCAAGTGTTTTGAAGGTGAAGTGGATTATCTAGTTTGGAAACCTGAAGTTCAATGTTCTTTTTCTATTAATTCTAAAGGACTTATCTGGACAAAATAATGATAATGAACTAAGCATTTGCTTTAATCTTTTTCCATTTTAGTTTTCAAAGCAATGCAAAATCAACCAAGCTTTTTCATTTTATTCACTACTTTATCCTCTGGAATCAATAATAACATTATGTTCCCTTTCAATTCCATTTAGCTAAACAAATAGCATATTGATAAGAATACTAAATTTGGAGTCAAAAAAACCTGAACTTAAATCCCAGCTCTGCTATTTACCACCTGCATATCCTTAACTAAGTTATTAAGAGAAGTAAAGGACACAGTGGCTAGAACTTTTGGTTTGGAAACTGGAAGATCTGAGTTCAGATATTTATTAGTTGTGATCCTCAGCAAATTATTTAACTTCTACCTCAGGATCCTCATCTATAAAGTGGGAGTACTTATAGCATCTGTCTCCCAGGGTTATTGTAAGGATCAAATGAGATAATAACTCTAAAGAACATGGCAAATAGTAAGCAGCACATAAATGTTAGCTATTACTATATTCCCTCTCTGGTCTTCACTTTACTCATTTATATTGGATTAGATCAAAAGTTCTTAACCTGTTTTGTATCATGGACTCCTTTGGCTGGAAGTCTGGGGGAACCTATGAATGCCTTTTCAGAATAATATTTTTAAATGAATAAAGCATTTAGGATTACAAAGGAAACCAAAGGTTAGTGAAAATAAAGATGATGTCATTGTTGTTGTTTTTTCCCCAATGGAGTTCACAAATTCATCTGAGATCTATCCATGGACCCAGAGATCCCATGGTAAGAACCCTTGGCCTGGATAACCTCAGTTTTACACCTACGATCTTACAATCTTTGAAGTTTTCTTCTATTATATCAAGCCCTGTGCTAGATGTTGGTGATCAAAGCAAAAATGAAATATTCCTTGCCTGCTAGGGGTTTACATTCTATTGATTGGATTGGGAGAAACTATGCCCCGATAAACAAACACAAAATAAGTACAAAGTTATTGGAGGGTGAGGAAATACCAGCCACCAGGAAAACTTTCCAAGTTTAAACATTAACTCATCCTTGGTGGTGGAAGTGGTGGGTGGGGGAATCTTCCTTGTAGAGATATCCCCATTTTGTAACTACAAATGATAAGTGGTAAAAATGGAGTAAAGAGAGATATAAAACAATTTAACCAAATCTAGCTTTATTAGTCAGTGAAAGAGTCAGCTTTAAAATATAGCCCTTCATGACTCAATTCTAATTCTGAGTGAACTTCAATCACCAGTGATGTTAACTCTGAAAATAACATTTGTTGCCCATTGGCTGAAGAGTTTAGTGATTAACTGGTGGCTTTTCTATTTTTAACATTTCTAAATGGAATTTTTAGAGGGAGACTATTTGACAACATCTCTTCCAATAATGAAGAATTAATTGGCTACAAATATTCATGTGGCGATAAAAAGCTACTTTCGAGATAACAGTGGGACAGCCAATTCTTGCAGATTTCCTTTGGGACTATCTCTAATGTCCAATTATTCTGATGGCTGTGGGGGTTAGGAGGGGGAACACAGGGCCAGAAAAAAAAATGGCTCCAATAGAAGGCAACTAATGTTAACAACTATTCTTTCACTGAATTGCCAGTGTTTGACAGAAGATGACCCTAGCAATCCCAATTATTCTGATGGCTGTGGGGGTTAGGAGGGGGAACACAGGGCCAGAAAAAAAAAATGGCTCCAATAGAAGGCAACTAATGTTAACAACTATTCTTTCACTGAATTGCCAGTGTTTGACAGAAGATGACCCTAGCAAAGAATTTGGGAGCCATTAAACTGTATTTTGAATGCTATGGATGAATGGGTCAAAGGACTGAGAATCAATGTTTTTGATTCACGTCTCAACAAAATGAAATTTTTATTAAAATTAGTTAAGGGCAAGGGGGAAAAATCTATCCTTTATAATTAAACCTGGCAAATTGTAAGAGATATTTTGGTTTAGGTGAGAAATATGTGAGAAAGCTAGTTTTGATAATTGCTTCTGAGGAATGGGCGATTCAAATCTTGGGGATAGTGGCTCTCCAAGAGTTGTGCCATCTCAGTGGAGTCCCTACTCCCAATCCAAGAAATCCCGCTCTTTGGGGAATCACACGAAAACAAGATATTTCTTATTCTATAGGGAGAGTGTGACATAATGATTAAAGAGCTAGCCTGGAAGATGGGTTCAAATCCTGTCCTTTGACACAAATAGACAATGTAACCTAGAGCAAATTTTTATCTACTTAGTGTTCTTGGAAACTCTCAGCTCTATAATTTCACAATGGTTACTAATCTTCATTGGCAGCTAAACTTTCTCGATGGTATTTCCCTATATGACTTAAACTGCATGTCAGGACATCCCATCTCTCCCCCAAAATGTGTTTTATGGTATGGAATAAAGAAATGGAGCTGTAATTATTAGGAAATGTTATCACTATATTAATAGCACCTATGCCTAATTCAATCATACTTGAAGAATAGATTGGCAAAATCTGCTCTATTATTTAAAAGGCATATACTAGAAATCTCTCTCACTTTTTGTTGTTGCTGTTTAAGGCATATCAGTTGTGCAAAAGTTGATTCAATATAGCATTTAATTTCTAACCATACATCTGTGATCCTATAAAAATTAATTAGCAGATTTAAATTTGCTTCTTATGGGAATGGCATGTAGAGTGGAAATGAGGGGAAAAAACATTTCACACATGTCATAATTGTGAAGATGAGGATGAGAATGGAAGCTTTCATTTCTATAAACCCTTAAGGATTACAAAAGGCTTTTACAAATGGGATCTCATTTTATTCTCACAAAAACCCTGAGAGATAACTATTGTTATGATACTTCTTTTAAGGAAGGGGGAAAAAGGGAAACAAGCATTTAAGAAATACCTACTATGTGCCTCACATTATGCTAAGTATTTTACCAATATTATTATCCCATTTGATTCTCACAACACCCTGGGAGGTATGTGATGATTCCCATTGTACAGCTGAGGAAACTGATACAGACAGTGATTAAGTGACTTGTTTAGTCACATGGGTATTGTTTAAGGCTAGATTTGAACTTACATATTACTGATTCTTAGGCCAGTACTCTGTCCACTGAGTCACCTAGTTGCCTCACTCCCTCTCCAAATATAACATATACGCATGAATAAATATATCTGCATGCACATTGTGTATACACAATAGAAATTTACATAGATGTGTACATATAATACACACATATATATTTTAATACACGTATTCCACACTCATGATTAGGACCTAACATCACCTTGGCTTGAACCAATACAACAAAGGCTCCATTCCATTGGTGCAGAGGGAGTAGAATACCAACTGGGGAGAGGGGAAGGATCCCAGCATTTATCTTGGCTGTCTTTGCCTTTCTGGAATACCTGACATGAACTACAATAACAGCTACCATTTTTATAGCACGCTAAGGTTTGCAAAGCTTTTGACATGTTACATCATTTGATCTCCAACACCTGGTATAGTGGAAAGAAAGTTCAAGGGTGGAATATGGAGGATTCAGGGATATTTGGTGTGCCTGACTTGGAACTCAGAGGACCAATCAGGCTGCTCTCCAGGACTTCTCTATTATGCCCTCAAACCTTTTTAGTTAATCACTGAGCATTTATTAAGCAATTACTATGTTCCAGGTATTTTGCTAAGCATCAGGAGTATACGAAAAAACCTGTACTTGTCCTCCATCACAATCTAATTGGAGAAGAGAGCATATAAAAGGAAGCTGAAAGGGGGGAGAGGGGAAAGGGTACTCAGTCCAGGGACATGATGAAAGTCTAAAAAAATGCAGCCAGATGGAAAATTATGAGATGGACACCCTAAGTGCCCTCCTTCAATGGGAGGAGTTCTCCACTATCCAACCTGCACCCTTTCCTATTTGGGGTGGGGAACTGCAAGGGGTACCGAGGAGATGTGAGAGTTTCAGAGCTGCTATGATCTAGCAGGAAGATTATATTCTTGAGGTCATGGGTGGGAAATGAAGAGATCCTTCAATTTCCCAACTGATGAACTGATAAAATAATCTTCATTCTCTGCAATTCATACCTTAGAAGTACCCTGTACTCCTGATACCTCTTCTTTGATTTGTATAGTTCCTGCATTTAAAGAGGGAACCCTAAGGAGCAGCTAGATGATGCAATGGATAGAGCATCAGCCTGGAAATCAGGAGGACCAAAGTCCAAACTCAGATATTTAACTTTTACTGGCTGTAAATTAACTTAACCCTAATTACATCACCAAAAAATAAATTAAAAAAGAATAAAACTTAAAAACAAAATAAAGAGGGAGCCTAGGAACAGTGTTCTGTATTCTGAACTTCTCTACCCTTCCCCTGTGCAGGATAACTTCACAAAGGTCATCCTCCCCTTTTTCCAGCTCTTTTTTATGTGTTTCTAAGGCAGTAACTTTCTTTCCACTCATTTTTGTATTCCTGGTGCTTGAGCATAGTGTGTGGCACATAGGAAATGCATAATAAATTCTTATTGCCTGATCTACCGGATTCCTATCTTACTTGAGTGGCTCAACTGACGAAATTATAATCTCTGTGGATTTCATTTTCTTTTTTTTCCCCTGAGGCAATTAGGGTTAAGTGACTTGCCCAGGATCACACAGTTAGGCAATGTTAAGTGTCTGAGGCCAAATTTGAACTCGGGTCCTGCTGACTTGAGGGCTGGTGCTCTATCCACTGTACCAACTAGGTGCTCCATGGATCTCACTTTCTATAATCTCAAAGGTCCCTTCTCATATCCTAAAGTGATATGTTCCTAACACCTAGTTGTGTGACTCTGGGTAAATCCTATATTCTTGTTGACTCTCCATTTCCTCATCAGTAAAATGAGGACCATAATATTAATGCTAGTTACCTCCCAAGATCACTATAAGCAAAGCCCTTTGTAAAACTTTTATTTTTATTTTAGGTGACCTAGTTGTAATTACACCAACTTTAGATTCCTTGTCTCATCAATATGGTAAAGTCTTTTCAGCAATGCAGATTGCATCCTATGTGACACTAATCCATGGCTTTTTAAAAATTTACCACTGGGGCCCCACCCAATGTGCTAGGGGATTTCCTTGCTTTCTCTGCCATTAGTTGTGTACCAGCGAAGCGTACAACATCTCTTATATCTCGCTCTGGATCTGTGACAAGGCCGTTGTCTCTGCCAGCCAAATATTTCTCTTAACATCCTTTCCCCTACTTCCCTGTTCCTAGTTCCTCATTTGTAATGTGTTACAACCTGCTCACGCCCACCTTATACCTCTCTGTTGCCTTTTGGGCAATTGGCAATCTCAGTTCTTCAGAGATTACAGTGTTTCATGATTTGCACCCATACAAAATGAACAATGTAGAGATAACAGAAGGAATTATTTGGATTAATTAAGCATAGCATAGGAACTTGGGCTGTGATTTTATTGTACGAAGAATTCTGGGTGAGGAAACTCCCTCTCACAGAGCAGATGGGCACCTTTTCAGCAACATATCATCTTAGTAGCCTTGAGCTCTGAGACAGGGTGTCTTGCCTTCAGTCATCCAACCAGCATGTGTCAGAGGCAGGGCTTAATCTCTGGTCTTACTGGCTTCCCTACACTACACTGACCCTAATTAATAGATGAATTCATTATGAAAATAAAGCATTTAAAAAAACAATTAATGTTGAAAATGTTTTGGTAGATACTTTTTAAAAAATTTCCATCATTCCAAAACTATTCTACTCAATTCAATAATTAGTGAAAGAAAAAAGGAATAATTAATAAAGAAAAAAGTATAAGGAAGTTTGTCTGGACAGACCCGGATCATCCAACAGACGCCGATGTCCTCTACCACCTGGGTAAGTGTAGTTGCCTTTGGTTGTCTGATTACCTAGAACAAGCTGGCACAATCTGTGTTTTTGAAACTGGATAAGCTGATACAGTCACTCTTTTTCCCAGCTTGATTTTTCCTGCGAACTCTTTTATATATATATATATATATATATATATATATATATATATATATATATATATGGTAAAGATCACCAAGAAGTGAACACAGGACTGGGAGGGAAAGATATCTTCCCCTCTCTCTTCTACTCTGTCTCAGAGACAAGGCTCTCTGTTCCGTGTTGTTTTCCCTCAGTTTTATATGCTTGATATGATCCCTTATATTTGATCTGGGAGTTTGGAGCTTAGTATGCCCTCAAAGAGCTTATATTCTTAATAGTAAAGAAAACTTTATAGGAGAGTGACAATCAAAGAGGAGTGTTATAAGACAGATGTCATAAGATGGTGATAGGACCAAATAACTGATATAACTTTACAAAAGTAGTGATGCTAGTTTGATTATATTATTCTCAGAGCCAGAGCTATAAAGTGGAAAGAGGAGGAAAGGTACTTGTTTGAACGAAGATAAGAAGATATCTGGGAATTATCATGGAGGGATGGGAGGTTAGGACTGGGACAAGATAATTAGCAATTATTAATAGAAACCAAGAGTTTCAGGGTGGGATCTGGGGAATGCCCCTTCATGTCTTATGCGTTAATTTATATAGTTGGGTTTTTTGGGGGGAGGAGGGGTTGGAGTCAATCAGAGTTAAGGGACTTGATCGTATAGCTAGTATAGACTCCATTCTTACCTTTGTCCTTTAGATATTCACTTACCTAAGATTTTCAAAGGAATATGGGAGGTAATAAATGAACTAAAATGAATCACCCTAAGGTAACATAGAATGATATATAAAAGGAAGAGTCTTTAGGACCACAAAGAATTTGTTAAAAGGAAAGGCAAATGCAGCCAAGATTAGAAGGGATGCAGAAAGTTGGGAAACAATTTTTACAGCCAGTGTTTCTGATAAAGGATTCATTTATAAAATATATAGAGAAGTGAGTCAAATTTGTAAGAATAAAAGTCATTTCCCAGTTGATAAATGGTGAAAAGGATATTAACAATTTTCTGATGAGGAAATTAAAACCACTTATAATCATGTGAAAAAATGTTCTGTCACTATTGATTAGAGAAATTCAAATTAAGACAACTCTGAGGTACCATCTTACACCTCTCAGGTTGGCTGAGATGACAGGAAAAAAGATGATAGAGGTTGAGGGGATTGGGAAAACTAGAACATTAAAGCATTGCTAGTGGCATTTTGAACTGATCCAGCCGTTATGAAGAACAATTTGGAACTATATCCAAAGGACTATAAAACTGTGCATACCCTTTGATCAGGCAGTGTCACTATTGGGTCTATATCCCAAAGAGAACACAAAAAAGGGGAAAGGACCCATATTTGCAGAAATGTTTATAGCAGCCCTTTTTATACTAGGAAATGGAAACTGAGTGGGTGCCTATCAATTGGAGAATGGCTGAATAAGTTATGGTATATGAATGTAATGGGATATTATTGCTTTATAAGAAATGATGAGCAGGTTGACTTCAAAAAAAAAATCTGGAAAGACTTACGTGAACTGATGCTGAATGAAGTGACCAGAACCAAAAGAATACTATACACAGTAACAGCAAAGTTATGTGATGATCAACTATGATAGACTTAGGTCTTCTCAGCAACACAGTGATCCAAATCCAATAGCTTTGGGATAGAAAATGTCATCTGCATCCAGAGAAAGAACTATGGAGATTGAAGGGAAATTGAAGCATAATATTTTCACCATTTTTTCTCATGGTTTTTCTCTTTTAGTCTGATTTTTCTTTTACAACATGACTAATGTGGAAACATGTTTAAAATGATTGTATGTATATCAGATTGCTTGCCAGAGAGGTAAGGGAGAAAGGAAGAAAAAAAAATTAGAATTGGAACTCTTACAAAAATGAATGTTGAAAACTATTATGTGTAATTGGAAAATTAAGATACTATTGAACTACGTAAGAATAACTAACTAAATGAATGAAGGAATGATCAATTACATGAATAAATAAGAGGAAAGACAAACCTTCTATCTCTTGCTTCCAGTTGACAAACCACTTCAAAACTGTGGTAAGAGGAAAAACCTAACTTCAGATTTGGAAAATCTGCATCCAATTTGGTAAAAAATGCATCAAAATGTGTGAAGAATGAGATCTCTAGTTCAACCAATTTAGCAGAGACTGTTATAAAGGGGCCTTTGGAGCAGTTACATGTATTCCCCTCAGAAGTACCTTAGTACTATTGTATTCCTGCAGACTCTGGTCTTATCTGTAAAATAGAAAGCCCCTGGTATTGGGGAAGAGGGTGGGGAGGAGAATGATTCATACCTACTGTCCTTGCTATGCCATTTAAATAAATTCCTTTGCTAAAGAACTGAATCTACTGTTTGATTGTTAAGAGGAAGCATATTAGTGGGAGCTTGTGAGCTAGCATTTAGAAGGGTAGTCACTCACCAACCCCTTTGGGGACTAAACCAACTAGTGGCAGTTTGGATTGAGGAATGAGTGCTAAGGGGTATTACAATAACATGTCATTTTTCATTTCCATTTCCAGAATCTGGAATATATTCTTTCTTCATCTCTATTTTATAGAACTCCTAGAGTCCTTCAACGAACAGCTGGAATGACATTTCCTACAAGAAGTCTTTCCTGATTTCCTCCAAGAGCTATATTCTCTTCTTCTTGAATTAACTCTCCATTTATTCAAGTTTCTAGACATGATTTCTCCTGAAAGAATATAAACCTTTTGAGAGCAGGGACAAGATCATTTTGATCTTTGTAACTCCAGTGCCTAACAAAGTGCCTGACACACAGGAAGCACTTAATACCTGCTCATCGAATTCATCAAATGAGATAAAAGTCAATGGTAGTTGAAAAGCAAAAATTAAAACTTTTGAGAGAGAGTGAAGTGAATAGACAATTGTTATTTAGACATTCTTGAAAGGGAAACCTCCCTCAAATAACATTTTAAAAACACCCAGGAGGGCTCTTGGCTGCTTAACACTCATTCCTGTCTATGAAGATATAATTTTGACTAATTACCGGTTTACTGCTGTCAGATGGATGAGATCTTTCCAGTCAGACAATAGCCAAAGAGAAGTTACAGGGCCCAGAGGGGCACTCCTTCCCAAGAGCCACATGGAGGTTTGGAAGACACCTCTCTTTTTAACGCTCAATTACCACTTGGCCTTTATGAATAGCAGCCGGGCACATTATAGTACCAGGGAAGCGGGCAGTTAGTATTTACTCTGCTTCCAACTCACTGCTGCAAGCTATCAAAGAGGTTTTCTTGATTCTTTCCACCCTCCTGGGCCTTTTGCCATTGGGAGAGCAGAGTCAACCAGTGCCAGAATTGATGAGCCTGGGAACAGTTATTTTTGTGATTATTTAGAGTTCCCAATAGATCCTCTGATCTCCTTTATACAACCAACGACCAGAGAGTCCTCACCAGACATCTGGATGAACTAATTTGATGATTAATAGCGATAATAATATCATGATAAAAACTATCATTTATTTCATATTTTAAAGCTTGAAAACTCATTAAGCATGCTGTCATATCCAAATCTCACAACCACCTTTTGAAACAGTAACCACAGCCTTTGTTATTATTCCCATTTTACAGATGAGGAAACCAAGATTCAGAGGCTAAGTGAATTATTTACCAATGATTACAGAGTTACTGAGAGTCAGAAATGGTTTCTGAATCCAAATATTTCTGATTTCAAGTCTATGAAAATATGTTTCTATCTAGCTTTTGACCATTTCACCTTTTCAGAGGATCAGAAGCAGAGGGGAATCTAACCTATGAGTGCAATATTATTACCATTATTATTAATTAATAAAAAACAAAATTCACATTGATGTAGCATTTTAAGGTCAATAATATGCTTTCCTAATGACAAATGATTTACAGATTATAGCTATTAGATATAGACACATCTTAGTCTGACTTTAGATACAAGTCTATAGATAGACATTTTTTAAAAATCCAATATATGTATACATATTTATACAATTATCTTGCTGCACAAGAAAAATCAGATCACAAAGGAAAAAAATGAGAAAACAAAATGCAAGCAAACAACAATAAAAAGAATGAAAATACTACGAGTGATCCACACTCAGTTCCCACAGTCCTCTCTGGGTGTAGATGGTTCTCTTCATCACAAGATCACTGGAAGTGGTCTGAATCGTCTCATTGTTGAAAAGAGCCACATCCATCAGAGTTGATCATCATATCATCTTCTTGTTGCTGTGTATAATGATCTGCTGGTTCTGCTCATTTCAATTAGCATCTAGACATTTCTTAAATAGACTTATAGACTTAGTCTACCTAAGATAGACTTGTAGGTATCTAGTATCTCCTGTATTGATTTATCTGTATACGTATTCTTTCTCTCCAGGAGAATGTAAGGCCTTTGAGAGTAAGGGTTGTATTTATTTTTGTCATTGTATCTCTAAGAGCTGACACAGAGCCTTCCATATAAATGTTTGTCAAATGGAGTTTCCCAAGATTACATGGAGATAAGAGGAAGAGATAGGTTTTTAACCTTGGTTTCTACATTCCCCAATCTTTCCTTCCGCTTGGTCAGTGATTTTACCATGAGCAAGAAATTTAATGGTTTTCTGTGTTTTAAGTCCCCAACTAGTGTGGTTGGGAGCTACTTGACATGGGACCACCCTGGGGTTTTTTTTTTATACCTATACGCTGCCTAGCACACAATGTCAACTCATTCAAGGTACTCGGTCAAGATTTGGTCAGCCAAGCTTAATAGCACAGTTAAAAATCACTCAAAATAATAGAGAACCATGCTTCTTTTGCCCTTCACCTTCCTTTTTGGTCTCTTTCATAATTCTGTTAAGTTGGGGAAATGAATAATAGAAAAGATGCTGAGTTTGGAGGAAGAGGATCTGAATCCAGGCTTTGCTATTTATTGTCAAGTGGCTGGGGGGAGGGAAAGGGGGGGAAGGAGCCAGATACTTAACCCCTTAGGGTCTCAGAGTCCTTATCTGAAAAAGAAGGAAATCGGATCAGATGACCACTGAAGGTTTCTCCCAGCTCTAAATCTATAATCCTATGATGATGCCACGAAAAACCTTCATGTGTGTCCTTAGGAATCCCTTTTTAGAGATTTAGATAGATGCTATGCAATGTTTCAGATTAAAACAAAGAATATGCACTGTCTATCTGCCGGCTATAATTAAGATATAAGCTGACGGATATGAACACAAAAGATTACCAGCTTTCGGAAGCAGCGTCTGGAACATCTACTAATGGAAAGTGGGAAGGAATTCAAAAACCATATACCTGATTTCTTAATAATAGGGTGTCATCTAAGGAGGCCCCTTAATGCCTATATAGATATCATTATTTAAGATAGAGCCATTTAACCCTTTAGGAAACCTGAGCTGCAGTCAAGAGTTTATCTGGAGCTCAAAGGCAGAAAACTATGTCAGCATCTGGAACCAGTCTTGCCAGGGAGCAGACTTCTTCCTAATTCTCTAGTAAGAAATTGAGACTTTGAATCACTGAGCTCTGTAAAAGTCCTCTGGACCTCAAAAACTTTTTTAGTTCTCACTTGCTGAGTAAATTAAGTAAATTATTCTTTCTATTTCTTTGGCTTCTCCTTCCTTACTTCACATAGCCAATAAATTGCTCCATGAATCTCTTCTCTCCAGTCTTATAGACACCATTAGTTCAAGCCTTCATCAACTCTCATCAGCTATTGCAGTAGCCTTTTAATAACTTTTATTATTAGTCTTCCCTGCTTCACTCCCAACCATTCGTCACTTAGCTCCCAAAGTGACTTGCCTAAAATGTAAGTCTGCTCATGTTATTCCCCTGTTCCGTAAACTCTAGCTTCCTCCACAATCAAATATGAGTTCTTCTATTTGGTTTTTTAAAGCTCTTCACAACCCAACCCTAGTCTATAATTCTAACCTTATTGTATATTATGTCTCTTTCCATACTCTATAATGGAACTCAACAGCTTTCTTGCTCTTCCTCACACATGCCATTTTGAAAGACTTCCATCTCTGCTTTTTTAATGCATTAATGGACTGTTTTTACACCTGGTGCTAACCTCTTAGAATTCCTTGTTTTCCTTATGATTCAGTTCAAGTATCATCTTGCCTGTGAGGACTTCTCTGATTCTCTCCTCTGTCCTCACCATCTGCTTGTACTCTCCTCCTCAAAATACCTTGTATGTTTGTGTGTGCCTACAGACACATATAGAATATGTATATGATTGATATATATGTAATGTGTATGCATATATATTTTCACATATGTTTTCTTCTAGGTAGAATATAAGCTTCTTGAAAGCAGAAAATATTACACTTGGAATCCTCAATGGTCAGTAGAAGGATATACACCAAGTATGTATTTAATACACACTTATTAGTTTATTCTTAAGTGAAAGAGTTTGATTCTGATGTTTGCTAAGATCCTTTTTTTGTTTGATTCTATAATCCCATTAAAAAAAAAAAACATTAGAAATCTCAGAAAAGAGCTTTACCTACTTTCACTTTTTTGTTGGTTTGTTTGGATTTTGTTTTGATTTCTCAAACTCAACTAGGTGTTTTAAAAGTTGGAAAATAAAATTGGATAGATTTCAAGTGTTAAGCGAAAGCGTGGGTGGGTCCTTGTTTTTATCAGTCCATCTTTCTATAACAGCAGGATGAAACGGAGTAGTGATTGCTGATGACTCATGAGACGCAAGAGTTTTGTTCAACTTCCTTTGGACTCAAATCAACTTGTGTCCCCTGAGAAAAGCTTTCACAAAGAACAGGAAAATATAGTGTCCTAAGGCACTGGGTAAGTTCAGATTTGCCAGCAACCCCACATTCCCAATGTGTTGCATGCTTGGTTCCAGGAGCTTAATAACAGAAATAATGAGGAGTTCAATTCCCAGTGGGAATATTACAAAATCTCTCTGTAAAAGAGCCTCTTCTGAAATCCTCCCTGGGGCTGGCTGCCCCTCTTGGTTTATCCTGTTTTGGTCCTTGAAACATATTGTTTCTCTGGCTGGTTCAGTTATGTTGGTTAACCCTTTAGTTAGCTCCCTCCTCTGGATCTTAGCTAATAGGATTTTCATCTATTCAAGGAAGAGTAATGATCTAGATATAGGCAAACAAAAGCACAGTAACTAGGTGGATAGCAAGTACAAGAAAAACAAAGAAAAGAGGAGATGTGGATTAGTTATAGATGACATGATATGCTTTTGTTCCTTGATATCCCTTGAAACATGGATAGCTTCTCTCAAAGGAATCCTATCTTAAAGCTGTGCTAATGGCAAGGTAAATTTAATTTAGTTTATTTCAATTTCCCTCTATTTTGTTCTATTCAACAAGAATCTAGTAAGTGCCTTTTTGTGCCAAGTGCTATGGATAAAGAGAACAACAGAATCATCTCTGTTCTCATCGTGTTTGAATTTCATTGATCCCCATAAATATATGATCTTGTAGTTTGAACTGTCATTTCCTTCAATACTCAGCTATTCATGTGACTGCCTCTTAGGTCACATATTTTGACCAGACTTGAATCTGATACCCTGTCCTATATACTGGTACCAACAATCTTATCCCTTTCAGCTTCCAGTGCTTTTTAACCAGTCCCTCTTTTTCTTTTGCCTCACCGAACCTATCACCTTGAGTTTTAAGGATCAAATGAGATAACATTATTTATGTCTTGCAGATCTTAGATCACTATGTAAACATTATTATTATTACTTATTATTATAGCACCTTTTATTTGTAGGGACAAGAGTAAATTAATTGATAATACAGAGGGTGGGAGAAATCACATTGCATAAAAATAACTAGGCCAATAAAATAATTGGCCAACCCAAGTGTCAGAGTATTATTCTAAACTAACATATAACCCAGCTTCATGACATAAATCCTGGTCTTCTAGACACCAGAACTTTTTCTTAGAATCACAGAAGCTCTAACTGAAAAGGGTCCTCCATTCCTACCTAACAAAACATAGACCGGAACATCTTGGTGGGCTAGTCTTTGTTTGAAGCCCTCCAGTGAAGAAGCCGTGATCTCCAGAGGCAGTCTGATCCTCTTTGGGATACGTCTAATTGGTATAAAGTTTTTCCTAACTTCAAATCTAAATTTGCCTCTGGACAACTTTGTTCCTCATTCTGCTCCCTGGGGACAATCAGAATAAGCCTTCTTATCCTTGTAAGGGCTGTTCAAATATCTGAAAACAGTACTTATGATCATATTTCCCCTATCCCAATCTCTATTTTCTCTAGGTTAAATATGCCCAGTTCCTTCACCCTTTTCTCATACAGTCTAATCTCAGGACCTTTGCCATTTTCCTTGACCTCCTCCATCCTCTTCCTAGATTGTGAAGCCTAAACTTGACACCAGGTATAATCAAACCAGGGCAGAATAGAGCTGGACTATGATCTCCTTAGTTCTTTACAGTTTTGCCAGCAGGCTACCCCTGAAGAAAACTTCTTATCTTGGCCTTGCAGTCTTGCTCTACAGTCCTAGGCTTTGCCTGTTAATATGAATAAAATATAAGTGACTTGCTTTATGGCAAGGCAACTGATGAAGAAGTGAAGTTCAGAGACATAGAAAAAGAGAAGTTCAGAGGGGAATAAAATGAGTAAGTTTGTAAACCTAAGGGGCAGTTCCTTTGAAAGAATCATTCTTTAGAAGAATGGGACCTCAGGGCAAAGCTTTCTCCAGGGTGGAAAGAGGTTTTAGAAGGGCTGAATTAGGAGCAGCTAGTTGGTGCAGTGGATAGAACACCAGCCCTGAAGTCAGGAGGATCCAAGTTCTTCCTAGCTATGTGACCCTGGAAAAGTCACTTAACCCCAGTTGCCCCAGCCAAAAATAAATAAATAAATAATTAAAGACGAAGAGCTGAATTAAAAGTCTACCAAAGGTAGAGAAGAGAGCAGATTCATAGTGCATAGTGGGGATTTTGCTACTTTCCTCCTAAAGGTTCAACAATGATCTTAGGATGCATCATGACTCACAGTATCATTCCTCTGTCCTTTGAAAGCCTTCTCCAAGGTGCCTTGTATAAGCATCTCCAAAAACATTCTTCATTACTTTTATTCCACTTTCCATCTTTTTCATCCCAACACACAAACACACACACACACACACACACACACGCACACACACACACACACCAGCAGAAACCTTTTCTCAAAGCCCCATCCATTCAGTTATCTAACTTTCATCTTCAAATTACTTTCCAGTTTGTGCAGTAGTGATGAATGACCCCTAAACCCAAGCTCAAGTTTTCTAAACCAATGGAAAGACTGGGATCTGGCAACAAAGAACCCTGAGCTGAATGCCTGCTTTGGTACTAATTTAGCTGTGTATCACAGGCAAGTCCTTTCTGTGAGCCTATTCCCCACCTGTAAAATCCAGTAGAACTAGATGGCTTGAATCAGGGTTTCTTAAAATGTTTCTACTCTTGATCCCTTTTTTGCCAAAGAAAATTTTTATATGACCCCGGACATATAGGTATATAAAATATGTATATAAATACAACATTTATTGACAATACATCATAATTTTATAATCCCTACTTTCAGTTATGAGACCCATATGGGATTTTAAAAACTGGGGTTTAGATAATTTCTACAACATTAGCTCTTTAATCTTATGATAATGAATGCATGATTGTATGAGCTCATTTCCTCTCCTTCCATCGACACATCATGGAAATGTGTCTAGATATTTGAATTTGGAATCACAAAGATCTGGGTTCAAATCCTATTTTTAAAACTTACTAGTTTTATGATAGTCAACCTTCATGATCCTCCATTTCTTTATATCTAAAATGGAGATAATGTCTTGAGTATTTTCCTAGATCAAAGGACTCTTATGAAGCACAAATATGACAATAAATAGGGTGTCCCAAAATCTTAAAGCTTAACACTACATCAAGATTTTGTGGATACTCTAAAATGCAGTATAAATACCTATTATTCTTTTACTTTTCACATTATCTTCAAATAATCCTTTTGATTTCATAAATTTATTCTCAAGTTCTCTTAGGCTATCATTCCTTTGGGAACACACTTCACAGAGGTCCCACTTCTTCTATGAGATGCTTGGTGAGAGATCAGTTGCAGCTAGAGGAGTGTCATCTCTATCAATACCTTCTGGACACAACAATCTCAATTATGGCAGTGACGATAAGTGGCAGTCGTAACATTTTTGAAAGGGGAAGAGAAAGCAAATATTGGAACAGGGAAAAGAGAACCACAGGAAATCAAGTTGAGGAGAATGGTGATGACTGAGAAGAGAATTTTCTACCATATACACAAATGCTGGTCGTGTCTTTAATCAATAATTCTTCAACAATCATACAAGTCTTCTCTTTTGATGTTCTCTGATCCCTAGGAAAAGTGTAGTCTTTCAGTCACTGGCTTCAAAAGGAATGTCACTGCTAGATCCTTTCCCATCGCAATATATAATTTGAACCTTAGATCTTCAGACAGTGGACTGAATAGCTCATCCAATCACTATTTTTAGACAGTTTCAGTCATTTCTTACTCTTCATGACTGACCCCTTTTTAGGAGATGTTTTTTGGTCAAAGATGATCGTAGTGATTTGTCATTTCCTTCTTCAGCTCATTTTAAAGGTGAGGAAACTGAGGCAAACAAAGTGACTTGTACAGGATCACACAGCTAGTAAGTGTCTTTGGCCAGATTCCAATGTAGATTTTCCTAAATCCAAATCCAGAACTCTATCCACTGAGTCACATATGCTCTATATATTCTATCCAATCATTTGCAAAGTTTAAATGATACCCCAGTGATTATTTTGGCCCCATACTGGGGATTACAGATATTATATAGATTACAGATGATCATAGGGGCACCTTAGAAGTCATTTATACCCATGGTGACAAACTCAAATGAAAATAGGACCATTAATCAGTATAGAACGATCCCTGCAAGTTATGTGTTGATTTAGTTTTAAAATGTAATGTTTTGCATATCTTATTTTATGTTTATTTTAAAAAATATTTCCCAATACATTTCTGGATTATTGCAGGCTATGAGTTTGGCATCTCTTATCCCAGACCAAATCACCAGCTTTATACAAACAAAAAAAGAAAGAAATTAAGGTCAGGACAGGAGAACTTACATAACTATAATTAAGGTTTTCAAAGTGCTTTTCCTATATTAATTTCTTTCAAGTCTACAAGAAAGTAGGTGCTGTTACTATCTCTGTCTTTACAGATTCGGAAAATTGAGGCAAAGAAAGGACAAGTGATTTGCCAAGACTGATGAGGAAGGATTAGAATTCTGCCTGCTGCCAGCAAGAGGAGGAAAAGAAAAAGGAAGAAGGAGGCATCAAATTTTAAGCATACACTCTGGTTAGATGCCAACTTTATTTCTATTTACTAATATCACTAAAAGAACTCTAGGGCCCCTCTATATATAACATCACTGCTTTGTAAATTTTCTGCACTTGGAATTCTGAGCACTGATGAGTATTCTTATCCTTCGGGACTACCAAATTGCCTAGTGTGGCCAAATTCCTTTCTTTTGTGTGGGTGTTGAGTGACTTGGAAGACAAACAGTTTAGTTTGCCTCAAGTTACAAAGTGGCAAGACTAGATTACAGTGGAAGGATGTCAAAATGTTTTGTTTTTTCCCTGTTCTGACACATCTCCTGCAGGTTTCAGAGGAAGTTAAAATAAGCTCAGCAGAGCTGAGGGCAAAAAGAGAAGTCTTCTAATTCTTCCCCATCTGTTTCAGTTTTTACCTGTAAAAACCAAGGCTCCCCATCATTTGAAAATATGGCTAGATTCATGACTGGCTTAGAAAAATAAGATGACAGATCTATAATGAGGTGGCAGGATTGTGTAGGTGAATAGTCCTAAATTTTTGAGATAGAGAGCTCAGAGTAACTGCCAGGATTTCCTATAAAAGAGAAAGAAGATGCTGTAGTGACTAGAATTCAGAAGAGTTGCCTTATGCCAGCTACTTAGTGGCTTCTTAAAATTGAAACAAGTCACGTAAATCTCCCTGTGTTTTAGAATCTTTATCTGTAAGATGAAAGGATTGGACTCACTCCTTTTAAAAATCCATCCCTGAAGCGACCGTGTTTGATACTACCAGTCTGAATTCTGGTCACACCAGAGATCATCGAATTTCAAAACTGGGAGGGTCCTCATAGATCATCTTGTTCAAAACCCTATCCTTTCTTCATTTTACAAAGGTTAATGGAAGTTAATAGCTAACATTTATGCTGTACTTTAAGGCTTGCAAAATGCTTTACAAATATCACAGGTCATTTAATCCTTACAACAAAATTAGGAAGTAGATGCTATTATTATCTTCATTTTATAGATAAAGAAACTGAGGCAGAGATTAAATGACATAGCTAGCATGTAAATGAGATAGGATTTGAATTCAGGTTTTTCCAGTTCCAGGTCTGATGCTCTCTTTCTAGATGTCCTGAATCTGATGTTAGAAGATCCGGATTCAAATTCCAGTTCTGCTATCTACTAATAAAAGCAGAATGGAACTGACATAAACATAGTCAAAAAATGGCTTTTAAGCACTCTCTATGTGTCAGGTACAGTGCTGAAGGCTGGAATTAAGAGAGATAAGAGATAAGAGAAAGTCCTTTCCCTCAAGAAGTTTACATTCTATTGGGAGATCTCCAAAAGGAAACTGAATGCAGATACTCCAGAGGGTAGTACCCCGCACAAGGAGTAGAGTTGGAACCAAACAGAGAAGCTAGTTGGAAATGAAGAATTGGCTGGAACATTCTGAGTCCTCTATAATATAAAGGGAGACTTTAGAAGGAGGTTTTGGGGAGGAGTATGGTAGAGTAGGAATGCTTCTAGTCTTTAAGGTTAGCCAGCTGACCCCACAGTCTATTTCCTCATCTGCAGAGTCACTAGCTCTCTCACAGAGCTGTTGATTGCACCAGAATAGAATATTTCTGGTGTGAAAATTCCCTCTACCACTGCAGATCAATAATTTATAGTCAAAAAATTACCTGGGCACCAAAATCATATTGGATAATAATCACGATGATGATGATGATAGCTAGCACTTGTATACTGTTTTAAGGTTTGCAAAGCAATTTATATATTTCATTTGATCCTCACAACAACTCTATGAGGTTGGTACTATTTTAAACCCATTTTATAGATGACATGTTAAGTGAATTGTTTAAGAGTCAGATACCTGGCTTTCCAGAGGCGGGTCCCTCTATTCATACTCTCATGAAAGCCTTCCAACATTAAATAAATATAAGTTGTTATTTGGGCATGTGACTTTGAGCAAGTCATTAGACCATTCTGTGCCTCAGTTTCCTTCATTGTAAAAAAAAAAAAAGTTACAAGGCAGCTAGCTAGGTGTCACAGTGGATAGAGCACCAGCCCTGGAGTCAGGAGAGCCTGAGTTCAAATCTGGTCTCAGACACTTAACACTTCCTAGCTGTGTGACCCTGGGCAAGTCACTTAAAAAACAAAACTCTGGGTAAACTCCCCTCCAGCTCTATGATCCCATGAAAAGTTATCTGTCTCTGCGACACAGCTAGTGAATTGCAGCTACAACTACAACAGACTTCCTATTCATCATCCAGTAGTGTTTCCTTTACACAATTCTACTTCATCATCTTTCGCAACATATAGAATGAATGATTTAGAACCATAAATCTAGAGTTAGAAAGGACCTCAGAAACTATCTAGTAGAACTCCTCATTTTTACAAATGGAGAAACTGCCCAAGGAGACTAAATGACTAGCCCAAGATCACACGTGGTTTTAAATATCCTTTGGAATTTGAACTCACGTCCTCCATCTCTAGAGGAATTCCTCCTTCGACAGTGCCACGCTGCTTCCTACAGGAAGAATTGTTAGATCTCTAAACCATCCTTCATCCTCCACCTGCAGAGAGCAAATTTTCGGAGCTCTGAGTTTCTTTGCTTTATTTTGTTTTAGCTGCTGGTGGGTAGTGTTTACTGACTGTTTGCCTTGTAATGGACAAATTACAAAACCTCTCAGGCTGGAATGCAAGAGGTCAAGGTCAATTCTCAGCTTACTGATGTGAAGCCAGCCTGTTCCACTGGTGATCTGTCACTATTACAGAACATCTGGTCTCATCCCATTGCAGGGTGGGGTAGAAGAGGGGTCTCCCAGTCTGTTCCTATGAAATACTTTCATACTATTAAAAACAAACAAAAAAATTTGCAAGGTAAGGAACGATGAGTGCCTGGTTTCCTATGGACTTTTGCCAAGGAAAGTGAATCAACAGCTACATAAACTTCCCATTGGATATAGATGGGCTGCGAATACATCCTGGGAAGTTTCTAAGGCAATGCCAACTACTTACAGCATTATTGGAAGTGGGGGAAGAAAAGGGAAAGGACCAGGAGGGAAGGACACAGAAAAAAAAAATGTAATGGGAATGGGTAAAGTTTGAGATTCAATCTGTGAACAGTATCCTGGCAGTATGTCCGGCAAGAGTTGGGTGGCAGTACTAGTCCCTTAGACAAATTTTCTTTTGGACCAAATCTGTGGTTTTAGAGGTATAGGAAACTCAAAGTAAGAATATTCCCTCTATCAATTCAAACTGGCATCCCCTCTCAAATTTTTTTTTGGAGACAAATTTTCTTTTCTTTTCTTTATCTGAGGTCCTGAACATTTAAGTGTCTTTCCCAAGATGGAACAAGAATGGGTCAGAGGAATGATCACAACCCACAGCTGAATCTATCTCTATTTCACTGGGCTGCCTCTAAACCAGGGAATTTGTTTGTTTTTTGTTTTTTGTTTTGGTTTTGGTTTGGTTTGGTTTTTTTGCTGATACAACTGGGATTAAGTGAGTTGGCCAGGATCACACAGTTAGGAAGTATTAAGTATATGAAATCAGATTTGAACTTGGGTTCTTCTTAACTTCAGAGCTAGTGCTTTATCCACTGCCCCTAAATCAGGGCTTCTTACTCTGGAATTGGCACACTTCTGATTTCAGGGAGTCCATGAATTAAAATTTTTAAAATTATATCTTTATTTCCACTACTCCCTAATTGAACTTGAACATTTCCTTCGATTGTTCAAAAAACATTATTCTGAGAAGTCCACATCATCCCCCCCCAAAGGGGTTAAGAATTGCTCTAAATTTAAAAAAAAAAGTAAAAACTCCACCAAGGAGCCAAAGCCCACTCAAAACTGATAAATAGAAAATCTGAAAAGTCCCAGATGTTCTTAATGGGTATGGATTTCTCTCAGCTGGGTATCTTACAGGCGTTTACAGCAGAACTGTAACTTTGGCCTCAGTTCCACATTTGCTTTCATCCTCTAATTTGACATTATTAGCTTTATTATTACATAGGCAGTCTGTGCTTTTAAGAGATGGGAGAAAATCCAACAAGTATTCACACACACCCACACCCCACCGATACAACCCAACCTACCCTGGTGCCTGAAATTCCACTTCTAGAGATTACTTTTCTTTTTTTTTAAGTTAAAGACAAATTCTCTAGGAATGTCTTGTTAAAATACAAACACCCCCAGAAGGATAACATCATCGGCCATTAATGTCAAGGCTTGAGTAGTTTGTCAGAAGTCCTTTGTGACAGGAAACCTAGAATAGTTGAGTCACTGTATAGCTAAGTTTCCATAAGGGACAAAAAAGGATAAATTCTAAAAGACGCAGGGTTTTGCCCCAGGCTGCTGCAGTTAAGACGAAGGGACCAGGGGCAGCCAGGTGGAATAGTGGATAGAACACCAGCCCTGAAGTCGGGAGGACCTGAGTTCAAATTTGATCTCAGACACTTGACACTTCCTAGTTGTGTGACCCTGGGCACTTAACCCCAATTGCCTCAGCAAAAACAAAACAAAAAGAGGAAGGGAAGGGACAAGACCAGACAAGTTGCCGAACTTGAGCTATTTTCCTCAAGGCACTTGGTATAATGACAATCCAGTAACAAAATCTCCCCCTTGAATCCTCTCCAAATGTCCCCTAAATCGAATCTTGGATGGGGGCCGCTGTTGTCAGTCAAGGACCTTTTATTAAACATCAGGCACGCTGCAAAACACAGAACATGCAAAAAAGAGCAAAAAAAAAAAAAGAAAAAAAAAGTTTTCTGACACTATGTAATTGACTAGGAATAGAGCATACAGGGTAGGTAACACGAAGTGCTATGTAGATGTTAATCTGAAAGGGAAAGGGATTACCCTGAGAAGAAAACGAGGCAGAAAATGACTTCGAATTCTCGGAGTACTCCAGGATCTGGCCACCTGGGACAGAACAGCAGCAGATTGTTTTGGGGAAGCTGTTACCAGAGGGCTGGGGCGGGGAGGAGGCGGGGGAGAAATGGACCAAGCTCCAGTCTCAATCTCATAACTAAACCCCATTCTCAGCCTCAGCCATGAGACAAACCAGACGAGAGAGGCCTTAAAGTTGGAGGCAGCCCATGAGCAGGCGAGGATGTGTGTATTATTATGGGGGGAGGAAGGAAGGGAAGGAAACAACACTACTATCAGGCAGGGGATTCCCTCCCCGCCCCCCCTGCCCGGCGCATTTTTGACATACGTAGGAGAGATCCCCAAAGGGGTGGGAAGGGTTGCAATCCTCCGCAGGATATCCCTGCGTGATTTTTTTTTTTTTTTTTTTTTTTTAATGATGAAATGACTCTTGGAATGGAAAGAAAAAAACTGCGTGCTTGGCAGATTCCGACCTGGAGGCACTCCCGGGCCGGGGGATGGGTCCCCCGAGGCACCGGGTGGGAGGGGGGGAGCGGAGAGGAAGGAGGAAGGCCCCGGGTTCTCCAAGGCGACCCACATTTTCAGGAATGCAGCAGGGTCAAAGGCCCCGCGATTTCTAGCGGCGAATCTCAAAGGGCCTGGCTGGAACCCCGGCCTAGCCGCGTAGCAGAATGACGGAGCCTCTCAAGACTTTCACCAAATATGGGCCGGGGCTGGAAATGTCCTGGACCCAGCTCCGCCGGAAATCTCGGATTCTGGCAACGGGAGTGTCTCCTTGCAAAAGTCTAAATGAAAAAGGGGGCCGGGCCTGCCTCTTGCCGCCGCCAGCTCCCTCACCCCACCCACCCCCGACGGGCGGGCAGCGCGCCTCCTTCCAGCAGGGGGGCATCTGCCAACCCCGAAAGCCCTCCCTCTCCGCGCCCCAGCTGCTCTGACAGCGTCTGCAGAGTGAGGCGCGGGCCGGGAGCGGACGGTCAGCCTGTCTGCCCGAGCTCCCCTAGACGGCTGCCGCGGGCTGCAATCCAAGAGCAAAGTGCGCGCAGCCCCAGCGAGAAGTCAGTTACACGAAAGCACAACAGAATACTGGGACTACGCTAGAACGGAAGGTTGAATTGAAGGAATAAATAGAGTGTTAGAACTCCCGGGGACGTAAGAACCCAGAGATGCCTTATAGATTAGGGAGGGGCTGGGGGAAGGGAAAGGAAGGTTTACTACTGCTCCACGGCGCTGGCTTGCGTTATCAGAGGCTTCAGTTTCACACCCGCTTACTCTGACCTTGGAAAAGGTTACTTAGTCTCTCAACTATCTGTTTCCTCATCTGTAAAACGAGACCGAGGGATTACTAATCTTCTAAAGTCGCTTCCCACTCTAAAGCTGTGCGTCTATTTAAAAAAAAAGATGTTCCTTTTCTTTGTATATTTCTGGTTTTCAATTCCCATCGCTGTTTTCACCTGGAAGTCATTCTAGGGTTCTTCTTTAATGGTCTTTTCGAGTAGGGAGGGATAGGGATGAGTCACAACTGATGTTCAATTATTGGACAGGGAGAGGATTGAACCGCTGGCAAATAAAAAAGTTGGCACTGTCTGAATTGTGTATATTTGTAAATAAGCATGTACTATAGGCATATGACCGAAATAGATGCATACCTGGGTACATGTGTGATGGTGTATTGTGCGCGCGCGTGCGTGGGGGGGGGGGAGGGAGAATGAGGTGGAGGAGGGGAGGTTATGACTGGGCAAACAAAATTCAGAGTTATTATTACTCTAAATTGTTAGCAGCCACACAAGTGGCCCCTTCTTTCCATCCTTTGTACTCCCCTGGTATCAGTAACGCAAGAATTGTCCCCACCGCTCAGCCCCAAGTCAGGAAGGAGTTACCGAAGACAAGCCCTTTCTCTCTAACTTATAGCCCAAGGAAACAAGTTGCCGGTTATTCCCGAAAATAGCACCATATGAAAAGAAAAGGAAAAAAAAAGAAAGAAAGAAAGAAAGAAATGAAGCAGAATTAGCACCCGAAGCAACACTTACCTATAAACATTAGCACATTTCCCCCCAGTCCGTCAACATGAAAAGATCTTCTCTAGTTCTCTCAGAGGTGGAAACGAGAAGGCGACCAGACGTCTGGGATTTCTGGACCATCCTTCAGACAGGAACGTGTGGAGCTGCAGCTTTTCCTCTCTCCTACAAGCCTATCCTTCATTCGTAGTGGCACACAGGGCATACTGTCTAGTAATAGTATGCACACAGGTTAACAGCAGCCACCCCACTAGCTCCCCCACCCCCTCATTTTCTCTCGCGGCTTCTCTCTTCCCCCTACCCCCCCTCTTCCCTCTTCTCTACCCCACCCTTCTTGCTTTTTCATGGGCGGCTGGCTGGAGGGGTGTCTAAGTTGCTCCTCTCAGGCAATAAGCCCACACACCCTGTGTCAGAAACTTTAATCTGATTTTTCAAAGATTCCCTGGTATGGTATTGTGTGTGTGTGTGTGTGTGTGTGTGTGTGTGCCCGCTGTGGTAGAGCAGATCAGCCTTCTTTCCCCTCCCCCATCACCAATAAACTAATAGGTTATATATGACCAATTGGATCCTCCACTCTTATTTTCTTTTAAAGCATGATTGCGTGAAAAACAAGGAATTCCGAAGAATTTCCTGCCCTGGGAACAGAAGTGAAGTCTATATTTAACAACATTTAAAGCTGTCGAGAATGCTTTGTGGTTGGATAACAGAGGCAGAAAAATGTTAAAAATGCAGGCTACTGCTATACCAAATATGGAAATATTGTTACGTCTGGTGTCTGATTCACCATCTGGAAATACTTACAGCCATGAAGTCAAATAGAAAAGACGCCACAACAGAAGCCAGAAACTCTTCTCCCCAGTCTCCATTCTCTCTCCACGCCTTCCTCCTACTTCATCTCCCTCCCCTGCCCCCAGTCCCTTCATTAACTAAAAACCGTTAAAGGAATCGAATTTGGGAAAGTAACATCCTGACAGAAAGGATGAGGTTGGTTATGAATGGGGAGCAGGGCCTAGACTTCCCTTCACATATTTGCCTATACTCCAATGATTTGATTTTATTGAAAAGAATCATTTGCCTCCAATAGCCTTAAAACAGGAACTTCTGTCACAGCAAATACTGCATCCTTATGCATGGAATGGAGATGCCCCGTGTGCCACCTTATGCACGGTATGGAGAATGAACATTTCCTGATTTGGGAAATTCTGCTCTTCATTTTCAAGGGAAATGTGCAATTTGTGCTAATGGCTTATCCTTGTCTGCTATAATAAAGGTCATGGAAAGTTCAATATTTCCTAGAAATGTTGGTTTTGAATACCTAGGGGCTACCTTGCTGACTTAGCTAGTTTAATTATTTATGTATTTTTATGCAGAATAGGCCTATAAATGAAAAGCATCCTAGTTTCTCCAATAGCATGCATTAAAGGATGGAGATTGAATTATTTGTGCATTGTCCACCAAGATGATGAGGCCTGAGATTGATTTTTACAGTTTTAACATACCCATAAATTTCACTGAAGTTGTTAGTGAAATTCAGTGAGTAGACTGCCTTCACAGGGTCTTTACTCAGAAAACAACAGGTAGAATATAACACTCATAAACCATCTGGGGCTATTTTTGTCATGGAAAAATGACGGCAGCTAGCTAGTACCTTTTAAAATAACATTTTTATTTCTCAATACCATATTTAAAAACAAGCCTAGACAGTTCAATGCACAATTATCCCGAGAAGGGAAGTTTCCAATCCAAGGAATCCCTAGGATCCCCTTTCACATTATCGTCAATTTCAACTTCAGGGGGCAGATTCCTAGGTGGTGATTGTCCCTTGTTCCCCATCTCCTCCCCCTTCAGCCCCAAGAATTCAGAAAAATGCCGTGGTGAGTGTAATCCAAACTGGAATTCTTGCAGAACCCGTGAGTGGCTGAATTAAAGATCATTTAGAAGTCATCATTTCAGTACCTGATTAGCTGCTCATCATCTACAACCATGAGCTAAATCCCTTCTAGCTATCATTGAAACATTTCTCCTGAGAACATTTTGCTTTTCATCTAGGGACTGCAAATCCAAGCACTGGGCCAAAAAAAAAAAAAAAAAAAAAAAAAAAAAAAAAAAATTGGGAACCTCCAACCGTAAACAAGCTCGGGGTGGGAGTGGGGAGTAAAGGAGACGACGTGAGAGGGGAGCTTTGCTTGGGAGGTTGCCCGATAATGGGAAATGACTTATTGTTTTACTTTCATTCATAAACGGCAGCGTTAATCTGCAAGATACTTTCTTGACTCACGTACAGTAGGCTAAAGTCTCAGGACATGTTCACTAATACATGCATGGATCCTGTCCCCCTTCCTCCCTCCCCTCCCCCGGTCCAAAAGATACTTTGCTCTGCCTCTTCAGTGTGTAAATAAAGGCGTTCGCTGCCTTCCCGGAGCGAAAGCTTTAGGAGCCTGCTAGTAAAATAAAAATGAGCACATAAATACTGTTTTGTGGTTGTTCCCTCTCGGGTCCTCCCCCCCCCCCCCCCCCCCCCCCCCCCGCCCCCAGTTCTCTGTTTCCCGGATCCCTATTGCTCTTGCCATCACTTTCCACACTTTCCATACTTTCCCTTTCTGTCTCCCTCGCGGTTCCCCCCTACCCCCGCAGCCTCCAGCGAGGAAAATCCTCCCCGATCTAAGTGGTTATTTCAAATGGAAAAAAAATGGCCTGTTTTCTCGATGGGTCTGGGACAAAAAAGGTGCAAGGAAGCCAGGGGAGGCGCTTGGCTGGAGCCCGCGCCAAAGAAGCATTCCTGAGATGTTTGAGAATTCTTGAACGCTCAGACAGCGCCTACGTCACTCAGCTGCACACACGCGGCGGCGCTGGGCTCGGCCTATAAAAGGCGCGGCGCGCGGCTCCTCGGCACACAGCGAGAGAATCTCCCCCGAAGCGTGCTGGCTGACCTCGGCAGCTGCAAGGAGAGCGCAGCGGCCACTGTCGCCGAGCTTCTGATCTCCGAGCAAGTTCCGCCGCCCCGCTGCCGGATCTTCGAGCCCCTCTCTCCAGGGGGCAGAGCCAGATCCCAGCAGCCAGCCTCCCAAGTCCCGGCTCAAGAGTTCTGCGGCTCGGCTCAAAGAGTTCTCCGCCTCCATCCCCAAGTTATACTCGCGTTGTTTCTTTTTCTTTCTTTTTACTTTTGGCTGCAATAGCACGAGGGCTATTCCTGCACCGTTAACAATGAGCTCCCAGGCAGCCAGAAGTTTCGTCTTTGCCGTCACCTTGTTCCATTTAGCCGGACTGGTAAGTTTGGCAGTCCGTATCCAGCTTGTTTCTTCTCCCGGTCCCTCACGCCCTCCCCCAGTCCTCAAACCGCAGCCCCGAGTGGGGAGGGGGCGAGAAGAACAGACTGTGTAGTAAGCCTTCCATTGCAGTCCCTGGCAAACCTTCCCGGGACTTTGGATCCCCGGATGAACTTGACCCCCTTAGAAGGCACTCGGGGGCTGGCTGGAACAAGCGCGTTAGCTCAATGCCTTGAGAGCTCCCCTTTCCCCCGGGGCGGGGGGTGTGGGGGGAAGGCTTTGCATTCTGCAGCCTTTCTCACTGTGTTCCTTTCGCTTTTCAGGCGCTCTCCAACTGCACAGCCTCCTGCCAGTGTCCCTTCCAGGTACCCAAATGCGCCCCGGGAGTGGGGCTGGTCCTGGACGGCTGCAAATGCTGCAAAGTCTGTGCGAAACAGCTTAACGAAGACTGCAGTAAACTTCAACCTTGCGACCACACCAAGGGGCTGGAATGCAACTTCGGCGCCAATTCCACGGCTCTGAAAGGAATCTGCCGAGGTGAGCCGCTCGCGGTCTGGGCTTCGTAAAACGACAACGACAACAATAACAATAATAATAACGGGCCCCTCTAGTGCAGAAGTTTGGTCCCACTGAGGCCATGTATGGCTATGCTTTGTTGTTGGTAGCTTGGCAGAAAGGCAGATGATTTCAGCAGTCTGGAATGCAATTCAGTATGTCTGGGCCCCGCTAAAAGCCCATACGGAAAAGTGATTCCTGACTGACTTATTGTTCTAGTCTTGGGTCTCCGGGGAATTGTAGGAGAACTTTACCGTAAACTGAATTTAACAGAGAAAAAAAAAAAAAAATACGTAGGAGCTTCAAGCAGTGATTGGGAAAGTTAACCCTATCTTTTCCCTCCCCCCCCCCCTTTTTTTTTGGTCATCTCTGCAGCCCAGTCCGAGGGAAGACCTTGTGACTATAACGCCAGAATATACCAGAACGGTGAAAGTTTCCAACCCAACTGTAAACACCAGTGCACATGTATCGACGGGGCGGTGGGCTGCATCCCTCTGTGTCCCCAAGAACTGGTTCTTCCCACCTTGGGCTGCACCAACCCCCGGCTGGTCAAAATGCCCGGGAAGTGCTGCGAAGAATGGATGTGTGATGACGAGTTTGCCAATAATGCCCTGGATGAGGTGGACGGTTTCCCGGGCATGGGACTTGGAATAGGAGCCTCCGAAATCGAACTCACCAGAAACAATGAGTTGATTGCCGTCGGAAAAGGAGGCATCCCTTTAAAACAACTCCCCGGTAAGTAGGCGCTGAGACTTGTAAAAGGAGTAGTGGAATGAATTCTCTGATTCGTTTTAAACTGTTAGACGAGTAAAAGCTGTTTCTTTCTCTGGGCAGAGTGGCCCGTTGAAAACTTAGAATAACCCTCTTTTCTCTCTCTCTTCTCTCCCTCCTTCTCTCCCCCCATTATAGTTTTTGGATCGCAGCCGCGCATCATATATAACCTATTCCCTAGCCAGAAATGCATCGTTCAAACAACTGCATGGTCCCATTGCTCCAAGACTTGTGGAACTGGTGTCTCGACCAGAGTAACCAATGACAACCCGCAATGTCGCTTGATTAAAGAAACCAGAATCTGTGAAGTGCGCCCCTGTGGTCAGACGGCGCATAGCATCCTCAAGGTCAGTTTGGAACTTAATAGTCAGCCCAGCTTCATGGAAATTGTTACCAGGCCCACGTGCCACGGGTTTGCCTCTCCGAGAAATAATCCCTGCTTTTATTTCCCTCCTTCTCTCTTCTTGCAGAAGGGAAAGAAATGCAACAAAACCAGGAAAGCTGCCGAGCCCACGAACTTTACCTTTGCGGGATGCACCAGCCTCAAAAAGTACCGCCCCAAGTACTGTGGCAACTGCACGGACGGGAGATGCTGCACACCCCAGCAGACCAGAACCGTCAAGGTCCGCTTCCGCTGCGAGGACGGCGACTTCGTCACCAAGAACGTCATGATGATCCAGTCCTGCAAATGCAGCCACAACTGCCCACACGCCAACGAGGGCACTTTCCCGTTTTACAGGCTGTTCAATGACATTCACAAATTTAGGGACTAAACGGCCCTTTTCGGGGCTGGAGTGGGAAACTGAGGGGAGGCAGTGTCAGAATCGGAAATACCCAGATACCTGGGGCTGGGGTGGGCCGGGGAAGGCAGAAGGAACCCTATTGTAGAAGGGCCGCCTAGCTCATTCTCCAGTCACCTTCAAGGTATTTTTGAAACTTCCCAGTGCACTGTGCAGATGGACATTAAGGCAAACGAGATTTGAGAATACTTAAATGCTTCATAGTATTGGAGCCCCTTTTTATTGCTTCGTTTTGGAGCCTGTTATATAAGTCGACAACATTCTGCTTTCTGTTTGTAAATTATTTGGTAAACAGACTTCTCTCTTTTTCTTTCTGTGCCTTTTAAAAAAAGAGATGATGTGATTAGTGAGACACCTGAAGTCTTTTTGATCCTTTTTCCAGAAGCAAATTGAGAATTTTCCACCCTTCCCTGATGTGGCACTCTGTGAGTGTAAAGCCTGAGTGGCAGCTATGATGTACCAACTGCATCGGAACTGCAAACAGAAACCAGCTGTTTTAAGACTGAATGTTTTTATTTATCAAAAAAAAATGTAGCTTTTCTTGGGAAAAAATGTAATACTGGAATAAGTTGTAAATGATTTTAATTTTATATTCAGTGAAAAAATTTTATTTATGGAATTAATCATTTAATAAAGAAATATTTACCTAACTTTCTGAGTATGACTCAATTTCAGAAGTGGAAGAGGTCTTGGAGGTCATGCAGGCAAAGCTTACTTTGCAGATGGGGAAACTGAGGCAAAGAAAGGTGACATGACTTGTCAATAGCATAGAGGTGATAAGGGACAGAACCCAGATTTAAACACAGACTCCAGATTGAGTGCTTTCCTAGACAGTCTGGCAGTTTGAGGGAGGGAAATATAAGTGGAAAAGTATTGCTTCTATTTCTTCAGTGGAGAAAACCTTGGAATTAAGATTAGACAGTCGTGCAATAAGGACAGAATGAGGAAACAATATATCTGATAACAACTAATGACTCCTCCCCCATATAAGTACAGTCTGTGAAGTGGTAGGACAATAATCACTAGACACTAACCATTAGATATTTAAAAGGCCTTTCAATTTATTGTGTGTAAAGACTATTGGTCAGGAGAGAGACAGACATCACGGGGAATATTAGCTAATCTACCTACTTTTTTCAGAGGGGAAATGAACTCAACGTGCAGAATAAGCTGTATATTTTTAGATACGGCAAATTTAGGAATATGTGTTGGTGGACTATGCCTGTTAATATAAGGTTTATCCTTTTCCTTCTTTTTTTTTTTTTTTTAATGAGCAGAGGGAGAAGAAATAAATGCTTTTTTTATTGAAAAGGAATAAAATGTTTTGTTAAAAAGAGAAAGCATCTAGGAGGAAGTGATCAATAATGTTAGATGCTGTAGCAATTTGACAGTTCAGATTTGACAATTAAGAGATCGTTGGTAATTTTGGAGAGGACAGTATTTATGATATATATGGGGCAGGACAGGGGAGAGGGAGGGAAGCAGCTCTCGATGAAACCCTTAGAAACGTAGCAAGAAAAATCACTTCATTCATCACCCAGGCTGCTCACAACTAGGAATGTTGTAGCTTTGGTCCCTTATCATATCATGAAGGACTGCTTACTGTTTATAGCCTCTACCTTTCAAATAATATCCTTTCTCAAATGTAGATTAAAATACTTCATTAAAAGGATACTTGACTGAATGATGGATTGAGCCTGGCTTGCCCATATCTCTCTCCAGTGATTTGTTGGAAATTAAAATCTTTGGGTTTAAAGCAGGGGAAAAAACTTAGAGGGTTGGGGGTGGGGAAAGAATCCTGCCATCTGGAGAAGGCAAGGCAAGTGTGCTGTCCCTAAATGAGCTTGAAGCAATGACTTGTGTTAATCCTAATAAGCCAGTGATTAAGTAAACATGCTATTAAATGGAAAGGAATGCCAGGAATTTCAAGTACTTTTCCAATAGAGAGGAGAGACCTGGTTGCCTCCCCCTCCCCCTTCTCTTTTTTATAATTACACTTTATATTGGGGGGACATGAATGGAGTTTGGCTATCCAGAGGGTCAAAGGCTAGATGACTGGCATTCTTGAGGAAAAAGACCTGTTTAATGGGGCCAGGAGGAGTTGAGAAGGCTGTATCAATGTTTGGGAAAATGCTGCTCGCCTGTTGTTGAGAAATCGGCATCTATAGAAAGAGTGGACAATAAACCTTTCATAGAAAGGCTTTCCTTTCATCGTTCCTCCCTCCTTGGCTTTGGTTCAAATCCATCGTGAAATATTTTGGTCTGCTCTCCATTAAGAGTACTCAAAATTGCAGGCTGTAAGTGAAGGCAAGTTTGGGGGGTTTCTGAAGAGAGGAGGTAGTTGATGGGGGCCATTGAGGTGATTTCTCAAAAGTGAACTTTCAGTCTCTTGCCTAAGCAAGTAGCCAATGCTATTTAACTTTGATTTTGTAGCTTTATTAAAATCCAGTTTTGGCATAAACATAATTTTAGATAATGTGATACAAGTGTCTGGCCTAAATTACAACCCATGTCACTTTAGCAATAGGGATTTTGCCTGGAATTGAACAGACTTTAGGTGTTCGGGAATTCAAGTACCACCTGGCCCCCACAGGTCTTGAATGCAGTTAAACTTGTCTGTATTATAGAAAGGATAACATAGAGGACAGCTAGTTGGAGTAGTGGATAGAAGAAGCACCAGCCCTTAAGTTAGGAAGACCTGAGTTCAGATCTGCTCTCAATAATGTAACACTTTCTGGCTGTGTGACCCTAAACAAATCACTTAACCTCAATTTGCCTCAGCAAAAAAAGAAAATAAAGAATGTATCAGGAAATCTCACAAAAAAGAAAAGAATAACAGAGTAAAGGGGTGAGGTGCACTGATATCCAGATATAGGTTTGGGCAGATAAGATCTGACCAAATAAACTCAATTGTGGAATAAATATTGACAAAGTGAATAATCAGTGCTTTCATATCAAAAGTGGGATAATTGGAAGGGTAGGAGGAGGTTTTAATATCATCCTAGTAAATTCTAATAGGTTGATGGACCACAGCTGATTTTGTTCAAAGTCAATAGCATACAGTTGATAGCCAGATATCAATAAAACCAAATTATTTCCATTTCTCATAGATATTGGGAGAAAACCCAAAGATATAAAAATAGCTAAGAAACAAATTAAGAGACTTAGAACAGATTGGTTTCGTCTGTTGCCGATTTCTGCTTTGAGTTTAGAATGGAAATCTATACATTTCCCTGAAAGGAAAAAAATCCATACTTCAGATAGTTAGCATTTATATAGGATTTTAAGGTTTGCAAAGTACTTTATAAATTTTGTCTTCACAGCAATAGTAGTAGGTCTTATTATGATCATTATCCTCATTTTACATCTGAGAAAATGGAGGTAATATAGAGATTTAATAACTTGCTAGTGTTTTACTTGCTAGTAAGTATCTGAGATTGGATTTTGAACTCAGATCTTCTTAACTATATCTAATATTTATCATTTACAGTGAAGTTATCTATTTGTATATAGTGAAGATCTTGTTTAGTTCTCATTTTACTATGCAAAAGCACTGGGGGTCTCATCTTTTGCATGGTGGAAGTTTTAAAGCTAAGAGCTGTAAGCCAATCTCAGATTTGGGTTCTGATTATGGAGTCAAATGAACTGAATTTCAATCCTATCTCTGATATCTAGTTCCTCACTGATCTTGGGAAAATCACTTGCCTGGTTATCTGAGTTTCCTCAGTTGTAGAACGAGGATGATAATGAAATTTGAACAGATGGCCTTTAAGATCAGTTCCTGATCTATATCTGTGGGTGAATCCCAAGAAACTGATACAGAGCCATAGGAGCATACATTCAGAACAGGGAAGGACATTGAAGGTTATCAATAGGAACTCCTTGAGGTCAGAGTGTTTCCTTTTTCTTTTTGTATCCCCAGGACCTAATGCATGGCGCATAGAAAGCTCTTAGTAGATATGTGCTGATTAATTCTTTGATTGGTTGGTTAAGCCCTCATTTGACAAATATAGAATGGAGGTCCAGCAAAGTGGGTCCATATGACTTTTGAAAATGAATGGATATATTCTCAGGCATACACAAAACTTTTTCTTTAAGTTGTTTCACTAGTAGCAGTGATGAAGTTATACTCATTTTCAAGTCACCTGACCATAATTAAGTGTCTAGTTTGTGGTCAATGTCTAATTTGTGGTCAGGGGAAAAGAAAAAAACTAACTATACTGACAGCCTTAACCTCATTAACACCAATTTTAAAAAATCCAGCTTTTGAGATTCAGTAATATTGTAATATCTCTCTGTGTCTCTCTCCCTTTCCCCTCTCTCCCTTCCTTTCTCTCTCTCCCCCCCCCCCCCTGTCTCTGTCTCTCCATTGCTCTCTTCATTCCTTTATCTATACATTTAACCATCTATCTACCATTCATTTATTCACCTGTCCATTGCCCTCAACATCCATTCATCTATTCATCCATTTACCCATTGCTTAGTCCATTCATCCATCCATCCATCCATCCATCCATCCATCCATCCATCCAATCCTGTGAGGAGAAAATAATTACTAGTGAATTGATACAAAATTATCTGGGTAGTTGGCAATCTAGGCTACTATGTAAATTAACTAATGTTATCCACTATAGGATCATAGATTTAAAAAGGTTAAAAGGAACTTTAGTAGTCAGCAATTCAAGTCCCTTCAATTTACAGATAAGGAAACTGAGGCATAGGAAGGGTAAGAGATTTGCCCAAAGACACATAGGTAGCAAGTATTAAAGTAGAGATTAGAACCCAGGTTCTCTAACTCTAAATTAACTGACTCTATTGTACCTATCATATGGTTTTTAAAAAAAAAAATCACAATTTTTTCAAGAAAATGGTGAATTTTAAAATAAAAAAAATTGTTCTATACATTCTTTTTTGGTTTTCGCTCTCAAAAACAAGCCTTATTTGATAATGTTCTTCAGACTCAGGATAAGCACTTGGCTCCCACCCACCCACCCCAGTTATATCGTGCCATTAAGCAGAATGTTAGAAATGTATGAAGCCATATCTGTGGAATGGCTTGAGGATTCAGTCAAAGCGAAGCAGAGAGCTTGATGGAGAACAGATGTGTAAAGAAAAAAAAAAAATCCAGGAAGAGATGCTCACTTCAAAAACCCTGGTTCTTTCTAAAAATAGTGTAATCCCTGGACACTTCTCTTTCTATGGAACAATTTAGTAAGCCAGACCATAGAAACTCACTATCATAGGTAGATTTTGAACTGAGAAAAAAAGAGAGAAATAATTATTGTTCAATCAACTTGCTTCTGTAAACACTTCTCCCCTCTGCTCCTATTCTTAGCTTCCTTGGGATGACATGGATTGTATTTACCAATTCTACTTCTAATTCAGTATCCCATTTTTCTAGAGACCTTCAAAATGGTAGTCAAATAATTTAATCAGAGTTCTTCAAACCTGTTCAATTCATCTGACTCTTCTTTGAATAGAACCAGTAATTCTGATAGTGCACCAAGAAATTCCTTAGACTTGGGTTGGGTAACTATTGCTGGGTGACTCTCATTGAGTAACTGACTCCATGGCTACCACAGAGAGACATATGTGTGTGGTTTTTTTTTTTTATGTTTTAGGACATAAACTCTTTGATTTCACTAAAATCTGGAAGGCAGGTCAGGGATAATCCAACCTCTTCATTTTACAGTTGAAGAAGTTCTGACCTCTAAAGGAAGATTAAATATTTTGCCCCAGAGACCATGTGTAGCAAAAGACAAAGCCCCGATTCACAGTTAGGTCTTCTGTCTCCAAGTTCAACACCCTTTCCATCCTGCTTCCCCATATCTTCATTTGACTATGGTCAGGGATGTAGTGGATAAATTACAGGATTTGGATGTAGGAAGAATTCAGTTTATATTCTTCCTTGATACTCAATACAAGCTCCATGACTCCTGGGCGAGGCACTTAAACTCAGCAGTAAACTGAAGCTAATAATAGCACTTTCCAGTTTGCAAACTTTAAGTGTTATATAAATGTTTTGCTGTTGTTTACTCATTTTGGGGGTCCTGTCCAATTCCTTATGACTCTCTTTGGGGTTTTCTGGCAAAGATACTCAAGTGGTTTTCCATTTCCTTCTCCAGCTCATTTTACAGATGAGGAAACTGAGGCGAACATGGTTAAGTGTCTTGCCCAGGGTCACACAACTAGTAAGTATCGGGAGCACACTTGTGCCACATAAATGGCACTCTACATAAATGTTGCCTATTATTACGATTTGGCAGCTAGGTGGCACCATAGTGCAGAGTGCCAGACCTGGAGTTAGGAAGACTCATTTTCCTGAGCTCAAATATGGCCTCAGACACTTAATAGCTGAGATTCTGGGTAAGCCACTAAACCTCAGTTTCCTGAGCTGTAAAATAGGGTTAATGTGACTGACACATGTTTTTTAGTCATGTCTCCTACTCTTCCTGACCCCATGTGGGTTTTTTTTTTTTGGCAAAGGTACTGCAGTGATTTGCCATTTCTTTCTCCAGTTCATTTTACAGGTGAGGAAACTGAGGTAAAATGGGTTAAGGGATTTACAAGGGTCACAAAGCCTGGCATACTATAGGTATTTAATAGATACTAATTTCCTTCCTTCTTTTCCCTTGAATTAGAAAAAAAAAAGCTGAGCGAATTATTCAAAATTTGTTCAGAGGTACTAAAACAATAAATTATAGACCTTCGTTAGGTATATATGATTTTAGATTCCTGTCACCTGAACAAAGAATACCAGAAATCTTGCTTTAGCTCTTTAATAATTTTGAAATCAACAGGTCTCTGTTGGAAGGGGTCCCTCACCTTTGGTGAGATTTCTTGAAATGCAAGGGAGGCTTGGGCACTTGCTATAGATAGATAGAGTTCATCAATTAAGATTAATGTCAAAATGTTTCGACACACTGATAACAGCTCCCACGAGAAGAAAAATGCTTCTGGTTGCCATCCATCCCTTGCTCAACATTTGCACTGTTCAGTTATCCCATAAAGAGGGCCAAATCCTTGAAAGCAAGCCCTTGTCCTGTCACCTTCAAACATTTATTATGCTCCTGGCTAATGTGTGTAAGGATTTTTACACAAAAGTATAGATAATAGAAATCCAAAAACTAAATAATTTCTGCCCTTAGGGAGTTTATATTCCAGAGGGGAGAGAGAGAGAACATAGCATGTACTCAGATGAGTCAGTCCAAAGTATAGGGAGAAAGCATGGCACATTAGAAAGGCTACTGGTTTTGGAATAAGTAGATCTAAGTTCAAATTCTATTTTTTCTTTGTCTTGTCTGGGCAAGTCATTTAACTGATCCATATCTCATCTGTAAAATGATTGGAGGAGACGGACTTGGAGTATGTGGCCACTGAGGCACCTACCAAACTGCAGATCTGTGATTTCATTGTTTTAATGAGAATCTGCATTGAAAAGAGGGATGACTCAGGACATGGGGTTCAAAGTCCTTCCCTTCTTTCATAAGTAAGTTATGAACTCAATCGATTCATTTAATTTTTAAACGCCCCAAGCAATTTTCTAAGATTGATATGTTGACAATCTACACTGGAGAAAGTTGTTTCCATACTTGCACTTTCCTACATTAAAGAAATCATAGATAATTTAAAAGTAATTTTAAGAGGGAGAGTGAACTATTCACTGGGGAGAAATCAGGGAAGTGTAGCTACAAAGAAATTCTAGATTAATTTCATGGAAAAAAGGATGACCAACAACCAGGACAGGTGAGAGAGAGTCTCTTATGGGGGGATGGTTGTGTAGCCGGCTTCTTCTCCACTTCTGATCCCCAATGTTTACCACAGTGCCTTGCATGCAGTAGGCACTGAAGAAATGTATGTCTAATTGAATTCTTCTTGTAGATATTTAGCATTTAGCCTTCACCCAGTCCTGACTTTACTGTAAAATGCTCATTATTGTGATTTCCAGAATTGTCACTGGAATTATCTACATGTTTGATGCTAGAGGAGGACTTTAAGGTTTTTGGTTTCAAAACTAAGAAAGCTTGATCTGCACTGTAATAGGAAAAACCATTTCCAGACTGGACTCAATGGATGGCAAGGTGACAAGTTACACTTCAATGGGCCAACAAAAGGTATACGCGCCTGTCGAGGTCCAGACATGCATCTCCCATTAATTTTCATGGGAATTACCTTTGGAAATCCCCCTGCACATCAGTAAAAGAGCCAGACTCCAGGGAGGGGCTGGGGGATTATTCCTGGCACAACAAACTCTCTGCTTGAAATGGAAAATGACTAGTTCTACCACATCATCAACTAGACTTTGAATAGTTAATAAAAATAAAATTCGACTTCCCTACAGGATATCCTCAAAACAGCTGGCAGGTTTCAAGATTGGGGGGAGAAAGGGGAAAGAGTTCAGAGCTCCTGACCCAGTCATCAGAGCTTTTTTTCCCATAAACAGCAGCTGCAATAACTGCCAGCTCCAAAAGCAGCCTGTTGAAGGGGCCAGAGGCTATGGGGATGACCTGACACCTCTGCTTATTGCCCATGAAGTATAATCCCACACCTTAGAATTTATTATTCTTAATATCCGTTTGCCACCTACCAAGAAGGCTCTTTTTTTCCTTGTAGAATTTTAAATCCTAGTTTTGCAGGTAAATAGAAAACACAATGCTACTGTTTTCCTTTAAGACTGCATTCAAAAGTCACCTCCAGTAGGCTTTTCTTGGTGCCCATGGCCATTTAGGTTTTCCTATTTAAGATTACCTTCCTTCTCCTCTATCTGTATCATATATACATATTATTTTCTTCATTTGAATGTAAGCTCAGATACTGTATTGAACCACACTATCTGAAAATTTGAGCTTGAATTGACTCTGATATTTAATACCTATAAGTCTTGCTTAACTTCTCAGTTTGTTTTGATATAAAATAGTAACAATAATGTTTATGTTACCAACTTCACAGGGCTATTATGGAGAAAGTAGTTGTTAACCTAAATAGAAATAAAGTAACAAAACAGATGATCAATTTTATCTAGAAAGGCTGCATAGGAGGAAATCCTTCACTGGGAAAATATTGTTTAAATAAGAAAGCACTTATTTTCTTCTTATAGCGAGATGCTTAGCTCAAATATCATGATGTCAGAGACCTAGATTTGAATTCTTTCTCTGCTAGCTAGGTGATCTTGTGTAAATCATTGTACTTTTTTTCTGATCCTTAAAAGAATCCATAAAATGGAGTCTTCAAGGCACTCATGAATTTAGGGGGTTGGACTGGATAACCTCCAGATCCAAATCTATGATCCTTAGTGTGCTTTTTAATTTTTTTTTACTTATCAAATTAAATACAAAACAGAAAAAAACAGAATAGAAAAAAAGAAAGACAGAAAAGAAAAATAAGCAAAATACAAAACAAAACATCATCAAGTCAGGGAAAGATAATGCAGAATGTTGGCGGGGATGTGGGAAAACTGGGACACGGGTACATTATTGGTGGAATTGTGAATACATCCAGCCATTCTGGAGAGCGATTTGGAACTATGCTCAAAAAGTTATCAAACTGTGCATACCCTTTGATCCAGCAGTGTTTCTACTGGGCTTATATCCCAAAGAGATACTAAAGAAGGGAAAGGGAAGGGAAAGGGACCTATATATGCAAGAATGTTTGTGACAACAGAATGATTTCAGAAAGGCCTAGAGAGACTTACACGAACTGATGCTGAGTGAAATGAGCAGGACCAGGAGATCATTATATACTTCAACAACAATACTATATGATGACCAGTTCTGATGGACCTAGCCATCCTCAGCAATGAGATCAACCAAATCATTTCCAATGGAACAGTAATGAACCGAACCAGCTACGCCCAGTGAAAGAACTCTGGGAGATGACTAAAAACCATTACATTGAATTCCCAATCCCCATATTTATGCCCACCTGCATTTTTGATTTCCTTCACAAGCTAATTGTACAATATTTCAGAGTCTGATTCTTTTTGTACAGCAAAATAACGTTTTGGTCATGTATACTTATTGTGTATCTAATTTATATTTAAATATATTTAACATCTACTGGTCATCCTGCCATCTGGGGGAGGGGGGGGCTAAGAGGTAAAAAACTGGAACAAGAGGTTTGGCAATTGTTAATGCTGTAAATTTACCCATACATATAACCTGTAAATAAAAAGCTATTAAATTAAAAAAAAAAAAAAAAGAATGTTCGTGACAGCCCTCTTTATAATGGCCAGAAACTGGAAACAGAATGGATGCCCATCAATTGGAGAATGGCTGAATAAATTGTGGTATATGAATGTTATAGAATATTATTTTTCTGTAAGAAACGATGAGCAGGATGATTTCAGAAAGGGCTGGAGAGACTTACATGAACTGATGCTGAGTGAAATGAGCAGGACCAGGAGATCATTATATACTTCCACAACAATATTATATGATGATCAATTCTGATGGACATGGCCCTCTTCAACAATGAAATGAAACAAATCAGTTCCAATAGAGCGGTAATGAACTGAACCAGCTACACCTAGCAAAAGAACTCTGGGAGATGACTATGAATCATTACATAGAATTCCCAATCCCTCTATTTTTGTCCACCTGCATTTTTGATTATACTTTATACTTTATATATACTTATATATTTATACTTATACTTTAATATATTATACTTTATATACTTATACTTTAATATATTTAACATGTATTGGTCAACCTGCCATCTGGGGGAGGGAGTGGGGGGGGAAGGAGGGGAAAAATTGGAACAAAAGGTTTTGCTATTGTCAATGCTGAAAAATCATCCATGCATATATCTTGTAAATAAAAAGCTATAATAATAATAAAAAACATCATCAAGTGCTTAGAAGAACATCAGCAAGGATTCAAAATATATAACAATAAATTTCCATCTCAAGAAAACACAGAATAATAAAAGAAAGTATATTCATCAGTGTCTATTTTTTTCTTTCCTTCCTTGTAGGTTATTCTCTTGTTCTCTGCTGAATACTTTTTACTTCATTCTTTTCCCCCCCCTTTTTTCTCATGCTTTTAATTACTTAGTTATAATGCAGTACCTAGTACAAAGTAGGTATTTAATAAATATTTATTGAATTAAGAGACAAATATGGTATTATATTTTCATTTACTCAACAATGTACCTATAGATTCTATAGGCATATTATATATTCTTCTGCTGAACTCTTATTCTAAATCTTTGTGGTACGGGTAACCTAGTACTTGGTTAGGTGGTGCAATGGATAAGGCACAGACCTTGGAGTTAGGAAGATTCATCTTCCTGAGCTCAAAACTGGACTCAGACACTTCCTTGCTGTGTGACTCTGGGTGAGTCATTTAATACTTCAGTTTCTTCATCCGTAAAATAAGCTAGAGAGTAAATAGTCAACCACTCTAATATCTTTGCCAAGAAAACCTCAAATGAGAACTTGAGTTGAACACTACTGAAATGATTCAAAATAAAATCAGTACTTGTTTCTGGGTATTTGATGGTTGTCTTATTAGAGACTTATTTTAGAATTTGAGAAGGGTGCCATTAATGGGCTCTCTGAAGGTCCCAAAGCCAGGTTAAAGAGGCTTCCTATGAGAAGGCTGGCTCTGGGATAGTATTTTTTTTTTCCCATGACCCAAGAAAGAATCAAAAATATAACGTGGCCCTCAGGATTGTGCACTGCTCCATCAGCTTCTAGTCTGCCATGTCAAATTTAGACTTAGTCAATTTTTAAAACAAATACAAGAAAAGAGAATTAGGCAGAGATACCTCTCTTTCCCCAGTCATGAAGATTCAAGTCCCACTTCTGACAAACATATACAAGTTTTTTAATCTCTTGCAACTCTTCTAAGACTAGAATTTGGGGAGGGGGAGTTCTGGATCTCTCCAAATCATTGATTATTAATAATCATTTCTTTCATTAGGACTTAAGATAATAAGTTTAGAGGAGAAAGGGACCTAAGAAACTATTCACTAATACATAAGTCTTTCCCAAAGGAGGAAATTGTAACAATGAGAGGGTGTCAGGAAAAGCCTCATGGAGGAAGTGCACCTGAGCTGTGTCTGGAAAGAATCTGAGAATTTCTTTTTTTTTTTTCTTTTTTTTCATAGCTTCTTATTTACAAGTTATATGCATGGGTAATTTTTCAGCATTGACAATTGCCAAACCTTTTGTTCCAATTTTTCCCCTCCTTCCCCCCTCCTCTAGATGGCAGGATGACCAGTAGATGCTAAATATATTAGAATATAAATTAGATACACAGTAAGTATACATTGACCAAACTGTTATTTTGCTGTACAAAAAGAATCAGACTCTGAAATATTGTACAATTAGCCTGTGAAGGAAATCCAAAATGCAGGCAGGCAAAAATATAGGGTAATGTAATGGTTCTTAGTCATCTCCCAGAGTTCTTTTGCTGCGCATAGATGGTTCAGTTCATTACTGCTGCATTGGAACTAAGACTCTGAGAATTTCAAGATTGGAAGCTAAGGAGGTAGTACATTCCAGAGATGTCATGAACCTTGAGAGAGATAGTAGCCCATTTTCCTTGTGATGGAGTGATGGGAAAGTGAGGGAAAGAAATCCTGTCCTGGTACCAGGTTCTCCAGTATAGCCCTGGGACAACACAAATATTATGTGTGGGCCCTTGTCATAGAAGTTGCAGAAGAGAAATTTTTGTAAGGATTAGATTGGATTAAATGAGCACTGAAATCATAGATTCATAGAAATTTAGATTTAGAAACTTAGGGACCTTCCTCCAACTTCCTCATTTTACAGATAAGGAACCTGGGACTCATAAATGCCAAGTGATTTTTTACCAAGAGGCAGGATTTGAACTTGCTTCCATGGACTCCAAAATCAGTAGTCATTTGAGGATAGTATATTCCCTTTTCCTTCCAACTGATATTTTATGTACCAGTTCTGTGGTGTGTGTGTGTGTGTGTGTGTGTGTGTGTGTGTGTGTAAGCAGTACACATTCTAAAACAAAACAAAGCAAAACAAAAATTCATTCCCTGAGTTTCCACAATAGATTCCTCAAACAGCTCATCCCTTTCCATCCTATCAGAAGTATTGATACTTGTGTCAAAAGAATTTCATTTACAAACCTTCAAGAGCTGGCTCCCCTTACCAAATATCAAGTCTTTTTTTCTCTGAACTCTTTGTAATGAGGACTCCTAAAATCCAGGCTATCAGACTATGTTTTGCTTCTCTTCCCTTTAATGATTCTATGATGGAGCAGTTACCTGTCCCAAGGTTTATATCTACTCCACTTTTAAAAATTGAGATCATTTGTTTTTAATTGTCTTTATTACTCCTGTATGATTCAGCCCTCCACTTTCTAAAGAACTTTTAAAAAAGATGGAAAAAATTATGAAACAATCAACACATTCAAAAAAATCTGATGTTATAAGTACCTCTGTAAAGGAACAGGAAGGTATCTTCTCATATCTTTTCTTTGAGATCAAGTTTGGCCATTATAATTTCGTAATATTCAGTTTCAATGGCTCATATGGCTTCTCCTTCAACACCCAAGAGAGGACATTGAGTTGGATAGTTTACTGGAAAATTGCTCAATGCTTCAGTGATACCAAACTCTTCACTTCCATAAAAGCCCATGTCCTGGACCGAGATATTCTTTTGATGATGATACATGATTCTGAATCAGGGAATACCAATTTCAGAACAATTATCTCCAAGGTCAATGGCAGCAAACATGAAGAGGTTAAATAAGCCGTATCTGATGTGTTACTCAATGCTCCCATAAGAAACTGGACTCTGAGAGGTCATAGCTAAAGGGTTTTTTTTTTTTTTTTCATCCTCTTTAGGACAGTAGTCAGATGGAATTAAATTGAGTAATATTGAGAGCAGGTACATTCAGTTTGTTATTCTTAATATTCATTAGTACTAGAATGAGAAAGTAGGCTGAATAAATTATATCATTTTATAGTTGGAATCAGATTTTGGTACTGAACAAAATGGAACTTCCAAATATCTTTCAGGCCATACCCTCAATATTGCTCTTTCCTTCTCTCTATTCCTTGGTCTTCTGGATCCTACTTCCACAAAATGTTTTGTAACCCTCTCCTTTCTCCATTCACAGAACCTTTAGTGCCTAGTTCAGGTCCTCATCATGTCCTTCTTGGACTGCAAAAGTTTCCTGATTAATTTGTATCATTACTTTCTAGTCTCTCCATTCTCCAATCTGCTGCTTGATGATTTTTCATGAAACAAACCAACCAAAAGCATAACTAACTGGTCATTCTACTTTCTCATAAAATAAAAATTTAAAAATCTCCTGTTTGCTCTTATTAATCTGGCTTTCACCTATCTTTCCACTCGATTTCATATTATTTTCCTTCACATCATCTCTCTTTCATTAAGGAGTTATTGAGCCTCATTGGTTAAGGACATTTCCTCATCTGAGTTCTTTATGCTAATAAATCCACGAGTCGGAGTAAAAATATTATGTCTTTGTAGTCTTTTCTTTTCCAAGCTAATCACCCTTTTAAAAATTTCTCCTTGAACCGTGTCTTAATTGACATTTTCAGACCCTTCATCAACATCATAACTTTCTTCTTTTATCAATGTGCCTTTTAAAATACAATGCCAAAAATGGAACACAGTGCTCCAGACAGTCTGGTCAGGGAAGAAAATTTATTATAGTTCTTGTGTTGAATACTATTCTTTTATTAGTGATGATTAAATTAACCTTTTCACCTGCTACATCAAACTGTTGATTCATATTAATTTTTCAGCTGCTGAAGGTCCCTAAGATTTTTGCCTAAGATTTTGCTGTTTTGCTGCATCTGGACCAGTGATTCTCAAACCTTTATTCTCAGTATTTTTATACTGTTAAAAATTCCTGAAGATCGGTCCAAAGAGATTTTGTTCATGTGGGTTATATTTATAGATATTTACCATATTAGAAATAAAAACAAATTTCAAATTTATAGAACATCTGAAAGGGTTTCAGAGACCCCCCAGGATTCTCTGGACTATACTTTCAAAGCTACTGATCAAAATCATCCAATATTGGTTAGTTGATTTGTTTGAGCCAAAACACAATAGTTAACATTTATCCTTATTCTGTTTCATGTCTAGTTTTAGATTATCTTAGAAAAATGTTTTCTTATCCTTTTGCAGTTATTCTAAGGTTATCTGCATAGCAAAGTTCATTGACTCTTGAGTCAGAGGATATGATTGAAATTTCATTTCTGATTTTTAGTACCTGGGTGGGTAGGGGGAAGGACAAGTCATTTAATCTTCCTCACCCTCAGCTTACTCATCTACAAAACGAAAGGGTTGAACTGGATAGCTTCAGGTGGCTCTTTCAATCAATCAGAAAGCATTTATGAAGTACCTATTGTGCACCAGACACTGTCCTTGACAATTTGGATACAAAGGCAAAAATGAACATTCCTTGTTCTCAAGTACCTTATGTTCTATTAAAGAAAGATGTACATGTATAACCATATTTAAAATGCATACCCCTAAAAATCTTAATAATAAATGAGTGAAATTATAGTTCCCTAGGCAAAATAATGATTTCACGGTGCAAGAGAAGAATTCAGCAAGGAATAAAATTGGATACCACTCTTTCCTTACCTTTCAGACCTTTTTCTCCTCCTCCTCTTTCCTCCCCCTCCTCCTCCACCCCTTTCTCCTCCTCCCCCTCCATTACCATTAGTTCTTCTTCCTTCTTCTTCTTCTTCTTCTTCTTCTTCTTCTTCTTCTTCTTCTTCTTCTTCTTCTTCTTCTTCTTCTTCTTCTTCTTCTTCTTCTTCTTCTTCTTCTTCTTCTTCTTCTTCTTCTTCTTCTTCTTCTTCTTCTTCTTCTTCTTCTTCTTCTTCTTCTTCTTCTTCTTCTTCTTCTTCTTCTTCTTCTTCTTCTTCTTCTTCTTCTTCTTCTTCTTCTTCTTCTTCTCTTTTCCTTTTTCTCCTTCTCCTCCTTCTTTTCCTCCTCCTCCTCTTCCTTCTCCTCCTCTTCCTCTTCTTCCTTCTTTTCTTCTTTCTCCTCCTTCTCTTCCTCCTCCTTTTCTAATATATTGTCCTTGTTTGGGAAAAAAATTCTAAATAGAATCCTATCTAATTGGCCAGAGGGCTATCCCTGGAGTGTTATCAAGGCAGTTTAGGTCATGGTGGCTGAAAATCTGGATTTAATTCCTCATATCAGATTTCCCTGACACAACGGCAGGTTATAGGCTGTACATAAAAATATTTTCCAAAACCCTTTTGAACTTCAACTTTGACTACGTCCATATGAGCATCTCAATCTTCCTGCCAATCAGGGGCACCCTGGAAAGCTGGGTTTTCTCTTTATCTAAGCTGATAAATTATTAAGTATCGCTTCTGCTGAGGGAGAGATGATTAACCACCTGGAAGGGTTCAGAAACCTCTTGGAGGGTGGTCTGATGAACAGGGTGGCTGGCCCTGGCAAGGGTGTCTGGTCACAGCCAGAGTTTTCCTTCCAGGACTTAGGGCTGCTGCCCACAGACCTGAGGGATGACACTGGCTAATGATGAAGGGAGCATAGTGATGAAAGGAGCATTGTACTGGAGGGCTCCTAAAACACTGCCAGGAGAGGTTCACATATGATGGGGGAAGTGTCTAAAAGAAACCATTTTATCCAGGCCTGAGGACAGATTGGGGAAAAAGAAACAGACTTTGAAAATTCCACTGATCCAGCAAAAGCTGCATTGGGACCGACCACATTGACCAACCTCACTCCCCTTACCCTACCAGCTTCAGCAGTTCTGCCAGAGGGGCACAGGCTTCTTGTGGGGTAGAGCGGTAAAGGCCTCTCAGAGGCAACAGACTTGAGAGGAGGATGGTCTCTATAAATATGAGCTTTGTGATACAGGATTTAGAGTCACCAATAACACCATGAATTCATTCTCCATCCTCTCCTGCTGCTCCTCATCTTGTTAAGCTAAGTGATCAAGAGCCCTGCTCTGCTCCAGATGCTGCTGAGTTTCCCCACAGATCGTGAGCGCCAAATTAGAAAGACAGACCAGGGGAACTTCCACTTTTCTTAGGGATGTAACATGACTGTCCATAGGCCCAGCCTAGTAACTTTTCCAGAGACAAATCAATCAACAAGTATTTCCTTTTTGTTAGTAACTTGTGTTTATATATTTGGTTTTTAAATTGCCTGGAGTTTCCTTATGTGCCCATTCCTTTTTTTTATTACCTGAGAGCCGTCCCTTATAACAAAGAATTTGTTTTATAACAAAAGTGAAAGAAGAGAACTCAGAAAAAAAATCTTACATCAGATGCAATACTGCACATCTGCAAAGGAGTGGCCTTTTCATATTGCTTCATAGAGACTAATTTTAAAAATTATTTTCAAAACATTCATTTTTATTGTTTTATTTTGTTTTCCCATTTATATTGTGGTTATTGTGTGAAGCAGCTAGGCTGCATAGTGGATAAAATGTCAGGTCTGGAAGCAGGAAGAGCCTCAGACACTTACTAGCTGTGTGACCCTGGATAAGTCACTTAACCCTGTTTGCCTCAGTTTCCTTATCTGTAAAATGAGCTGGAGAATGAATTTCTCTCTGCTTAGAAAACCTCAAAGGGGTCATTCAGAGTTGGACATGATTGAAATGACAATCACCACCAGAACAATATGTGCCAGGTACCATGTAAGAATAAAAAGACAAAAGTGAAACAGTTCAATACTAACTGAAATGAGTAGAACCAAGATAACATTGTACATGGCAACAACAATATTATGCGATTATCAGTTCTGATGGAAAAGGCTCTTCAACAATGAGGTGATTCAGGTCAATTCCAATAGATTGGTGATGAAGAGAGCCATCTGCATCCAGAGAGAGGACTATGGGAACTGAATGTGGATCACAATATCGGATTTTCACCTTTTTGTTGTTTGCTTGCATTTTGTTTTCTTTCTCATTTTTTCCCATTTTGATCTGATTTTTCTTGTACATCATGATAATTGTGGAAATATGTATAGAAGAACTGCACATGTTTAACATATATTGCTTTACTTGATTCTAGGGGAGAGAGTGGGGGGAAAGCAAGGAGAAAAATGTGGAAGATTCTGAAAGGGTGAATGTTAAAAATTATCTTTGTATATATTTTGAAAATAAAAAAAACCTATTTTTTTTTAAAGAAGATAGCTTCCTTTCTTCCTCTATTCTAGAGTGGAAAGAATATATATTGATCCTGGAGTTAAAAGACTTAAACCTGAGATCCATCTCTGACATTCAGGAGGTGTGTGACCTCCATACATGAGGTTAATATTTGTTAAGGTGCTCAGCACAATACCTGGCACGTCACATTCACTCAATATATTCTTGTTCCCTTCTTCCCCATTGGTCAAGTCACTAAGCCTCTCTCATTTTTCCCATTTGAAAAGTAGGAATAATAATACTCCTGCCCCGTTCCTTCCAGTGCAATGAGAGAAACACGTTTTAAACCTTAATGTGCTGTTGTGGTGGGAGTTATCAAGATTTAGAGTGAGAAGACTTGTTTGATCTTGGTAAATCTATTTCAGCAAATTACAAATATACCAGATTTTTTACGTCTCAGGCAATTGGGGAGTTACTTTAATGGTTCAGTCCTTAGTTACCTACACCAATTAAAATCTTGAGGATTTTTCATTGCCTTTTTGGAGAAAAACTCTTTATGAGTGATAGAGACTTGTGAGATGTGACAAAACTAGCTGACCCTCTGCTGGTATATGTTACTCCAGTCACAAAGAGGATCACTGACAGTAAAAGAAGACTGCTTTGTGGCAGAAAAGCTTTTGACTTTTGGAGGATACTACAGCCATCGTGAAAACAGTTAAATATATTAATGCTCAGTCTCCCAAGACTGTAAATTGTAATCGCAGAAAATGTACATTCTTACAACCTTGTTCGGTGATTCCAATGGAAACATTAGCCCCATATGCTTCACAGATGTAAATAACAGGAAAGAATCCAGAGACACATTTTCATTCAAGATGGAAAAGGAGATGAGAGAGATAAGGTGAGAAAGGAGAGCTCTCCAGGAACTGGGTTCCTGGGACGGAGACTATCTCAAGAGCAGAGGGAAAAGATTAGAGCTGAAGTCCCTCCTCAGGTGCCTACTAGCTGTAAGATCCAGGAAAAGTCAATCCCTCTCCCTGCCTGTTTCCTTATTTGCAAAATGGAGATAATAATAACTGTAGTATTGCCCTCACAGGTTTAATATGAGAGTAAATGAGATCATAGGATCATGGCTCTAGAGATGAAAATGTCTCATTTACCAGACCCACAAAACTGAGATTAGTTCCAAGTCATAATGTATATGAGGTTATGTGTGTTTATTAAAATTATTATTATTATTGATTAAATCTATGATTGTACTGATGTGAAGAGACTCCCTCTACTAATATAAATCTATAGTTCTCTGCAACTTATAGCCCTAGAAAATTTCCTAGAGCAGGGAAAGGTTAACTGACATGTTCTGAGTCACATAGCTGGCATACGTGCGTGTATGTGTGTGTGTGTGTGTGTGTGTGTGTGTATGTATGTGTGTGTGTGTGTGTGTGTATCTCAGAGGTAGGATTTAAATCCAGTTTCTTCTGGCTCTGAGGTTGGGTTTGTATCCATGCTGCCTTTTATTACAATAATTATTCCCAAACAGAGAAGGATGACAAAGCAGCGATTCACATCCATTCCCTTTTCAAATGTTACATCAAGAAATGGAACGAGTGCCATTTCTAACTAAAGAGCAATGAAGACTTTAACAAGCATCACCAAAGGAGCTAATGAGTCCAAACTGGTTAATGCAATCCATGTGTCGGTACGATTTTTCATGCCACTGAGCTCCAGGGAGAAGGATCATCCTCTTGTCTTGGAAGACAAGAATGAATGTCACGCCTGGCAATGACAAAACTGATATACCAAATCCAATATAGATTATAGACTATTCCTCTTGGGTTGTTCACATGCTATTTAAAAACTTTAGTTGCCAAATGCATTCTCACCCGAGTGCTCCCAGTCTGACAGGCAGCTGTGTTTCAGTTTCCAGATAAGAGCTGTTTTGAAGAAGTGCTATTTTACAGAAATAATACCATGCAGACTCATGAGCCTGATTAGCTCATTAGGCAACAAATATAATTGCATTCTTGTGTTTTTCTCTTCCAGGAAGACCTTTTCCTAAAGACCAAATATGTAGTCAGCTAGGAAAAAGATTCCAGGGGACTGCGGGGAAGGCAACGAACACAACCTCCTGGGTATTATGCCATCTGTTGTGCAAGTAAAACATTATGTCATCTCCTTTCTAAACCATCCCCTCATCCTCATGGAAAGTCTTTCTCTCATTCCTTCCCCAAAGAGGCTAATTTCTATTCACCAGTCCAGTTGTGCTTACATGTTCAAGGCAAGTCAACAGATATTAAGCTCTTACTACGTTGTGTGGAAGGCACTGTGCTGAACACTGGGAGTACAAAAAGAACCAATGAGCTTACATTTTAATAGGAGAAGAAAATGTAAACAGGAAACAAATGGAAGTAGAATGGGGAAGGAATCTGCTGAAGGCAAAGTGGAGACAGAAGTGGATAGCAATGAAGGAGTCAACTGGCCCATTGAGGAAATGACCAATCATAGAAAAGTACTGAAGAGTGGAAGGATCGTCCAGGCTGAGATGATGGCTAGATCATTGTAGAGATAGAAATCTGGAGAGTCTGGTGCAGAGTCCAGTGAGGAACATTGATCCCTTCTTCCTTCTCCAAACAAGCCTTTTAGAAGGTTCTGCCATCTTCCCATCCTTGCAATGCTCTTTCTCTTCTACCTCTTAGAAATCTTAGCTCTCTTCAAGATCCATCTCTTAATCAGAGACCTTTTCTGATCTCCCCAGTTATAAGCACTCTACCCCATGTTTTGTATATGTCATACCCCCTTTGCCTTACATATTTTATATTCACTCATCTGTGAGCTAACTTGTGCCCCTTTCTGTGTCAGCCATAGGGTCCTCATCCCACTCTTCCCTACTGTTGTGCCCATTGGAATCCAGTTGTATTATTAAGAGAGATGTCTTTATATTAGATCTGTGTCCCTCTTTCAGAAATCACTTAGACTCTATATTTACTTAAATGAGCACATGCAAGCTTTTTGAAGGCAGGGACTGTTTTATTTTTGTCTGTAAAATAATTCTAATATCTAAGCTGATTTTTGGCACATAGTAAGTACATCGGAAAGTTTGGAATTGATTGAGAGACATAGAGAACTGGCACTGGACTGTTCAGCATGGTGTGCCTGCATCCAAGAAGCTATTGTGCTCAGAGCACAGTAGAACTGAAGTAGCTCAAAAGAATTGCGAGATGCACAAGTTTAGAGGCATTTCTACCCCAAAATGTTCACATGCTCCATTTGTGTCCAACCCGTGGAAGAGCATTCCAAGCTTATGACTTTCTGAACAACCACAGTAAAACACATTATTCCTTGACCTGTAACTAATGAGTATGAGGAATATAAAGAAATCTGGAGTGATTTTTATGAAATTATCTCAAGGCCGAGATCAAAACTAAATCAGAATGGGAAGAATTGAGAACGCTAACTACAACCATTGAAGAGAAAAAATGGTTGTAATGAAGGGACAAGGTAAAAATCTCAGTGGAGACAAAGGAAAACAGTAAAATATTGTTACGATACCTGATGCTCTGAAATGAATTAAATTGTCACTAAACAAATTTAAAATATAAATTATTGTTAAGCAAGCATAATTAGTGTGTTGATATCTAATATTACAATTTTAATGAATAGTTTACCAATTTTTTAAAATCAAAGGTTTGGACCATTTCAGGAAGACCTAACCAGATGTCAATTAAGTATTTTAAATATTTTAATATTTAATTTTAAATATTTTGATAACTATGTATCAAAATACTTTAATATAAGTAGTTGTTTTCAATCTGTTGTATTTATGTATTTTAAAATAGTATTATAAGAAGGGGTTTGAATTAGCTGAAATGTAAATTGTTACTAAGCAAGTTTAATTAATTGCATTGGTGTTCAGTATTAAGTTCTTAATGAACTTAATTTAAATAAATTTAAATCATTTAAGTAAATGAAGGTTTGGACCATATCAGGACTTTGTAATCAGATGTCCAATTAGGTTTTTAAAACAAATATTTTGATAATTATATTTCAATACAGTTGCTCGGCAATCCTATATATTTTGTTTTATTCATATAAAGGCATCATTCTAAGAAGGGGTCCATTGACTTCAGTGGATTGCCTAGAGGGGTCAGTGACTCAAAAAGTAGTTAAGAATCCTTGGGACAGATGATCTCTAATGTTCCTTCCCATTTGAAACCACACTCTCCTAAGAAGGTAGATGACCACAAATTATCACTTGATCTTTATTTATAGGCAAAAATTGTAGCAAAAGAGAAAGAAGAAAGAAGAAAATTAATTAGCCTACTAAGGACACAATAAAGAGCTAAGTAATAATTTAGAAAAAAGATCCTTATTCATTATAATAAATTCATTATAATAAATAGAATAAATTAATAGTAATTACAGCTAGCATTTTAAAGTTTGCAAAGTGCTTTACATATTCTCATTTGATCTTTCAGTAATAATATGTAAAATCTCTATGTGGGGATGATCCTGGAATTTCAGAATTTCAAAAGCTCTACCAACAAAGCCCAAGTGCTACCTGCCTATTCAAAGCTGAAAGGCTTGGCCTATGGAGGGCTTGTGTTGGGAGAAACAGCTTGACCAATTCTGGAGACCCTCATCATCAGGTTGACCATAAAAAAATAAAGTCTTCAACTTCATACACTAAAGGTACTATAAAAAGATGAATAATTATTAACAAGCATAAATCCCTGTTCTACATAACAGTCCTTCAATTATTTCATTTTGCCTTTTTCCAGGTTAACTATTCCCAGTTCTTTTAATTGATTTCTGTAAAGCATGATCTCAGGGCCTTTTACTGACTGGGCCATTAGCTTATTTATCCTTGGGCCAGCTCCCCAAACCGGTCTGGACTCACTAAATGCTGGTGTTTCTCTGTCCCAACACTTGGTCTAAGCATGAGAAGATGGAATTTATTTGGTACTTAAGGACTCTCATTGCTGAGAAGAACGGGGATGTAAAATGGGCCAGGAAGGCTCATAGGAAATGAACTCAGAAGAATTCTAACACTCAACCAGTTTTAGTCTGGGGATACAGACCACCTTTTTGATATATAATGGTGGAATAAAAGATAAGCAATCCTAAGGAGACCAAGGAAACATACTTAAAGAAATATAGTTTGATATATAAAATATATATGCTCCAAGGGGCAACTAATAATTCTAGAATGAGGAAAAGATTCTCTCTGATTTTTGTCCCTTGGATCCATGCCTAAATCCAGGCTTCACAATTGCTTTTTGCATGAAGAGAATTTGAAGTTGTAGAAGGCATTCAGAACCAAATTTAAGGGAAGGAAGTTCCCTAAATCAACAGTAGCTGGCAGCAAATCTCTAATACTGGCCTGCATGGAGGCCAGATGACAAAGAACCCTTGCATCTCTAAGTGGTAGATCATTGAGCACAGTCCCTCACGGGGGTGACTTATCCAAGGTCATACATCTAGCTATGGCAGAACATGACTAAAAAATTGTCTCCCGACTCTTAATCTGGCCACTATTTTCACTCTGATCTTGTTATTGTTGGACTATGACATACTGCTTCTTTCAAGGAATTGCTAAAAGTCACAGTTTGGCACTGACTGGGATTCAGCAGATCCCAACAACTCTTAATAATATGTGACTATATGTAAATCAAGTGCTCCTCTTGGCTCTCCTTTCCCCATATCGGCTAAAATGATCCTTTAAAGTCCTTTTTAGTTCTGTTCTATGAGCAAACTTAACCAATTGATGACCCAGAGAATACAATAAAATGTTCTAATGCTGACCTTTGGAATATGTAACACAAACAATTTTTTTTAAAATAATAGCTTTTTATTTTTCAAAATACATGCAAAGACAATTTTCAATATTCATCCTTCCTTGCAAAACCTTGTGTTCCATATATTTTTCCCTTCTTCCCCACTTCCCTCTTCCCCCAGACAGCAAGTAAACCAATATAGGTTAATCATTTGCAATTCTTCTAAATATATTTCCACATTTATTATGCTGCACAAGAAAAATCAGATCAAAAAGGGAAAAAAAGAGAAAAAACAAACAAGCAAACCACAACAGCAAAGATGAAAACACTTTGTTGTGATCCATATTCAACAACCAAAGTCCTCTCTCTGGATGCAGATGGCTCTCTCCATCACAAGTCTATTGGAATTGAATCGTTTCATTGTTAAAAAGAGTCAAGTCCATCATAGTTGATCATCAATCTTGTTGCTGTTTACAACATTCTCTTGGTTCTACTCACTTCACTTAATGTCAGTTTATATAAATCTCTCCAGGACTTTCTGAAATCATTCTGCTGATTGTTTCTTATAGAATAATAATCACAAACAATTCTTTGAATAGGTTAACTATCCAATCCAAGTCAAGGCAATCAATATGAATTCATTAAGTAATTACTCTGCATACATTCAAAAAATGAATTCTTCACCTCAAGAAGTTTATGTTCTATTAAGAGAACTCAATGTTACACAGAAAATTAAATACAATATGTATACAAAGTAGATACAAAATAATGCCTTATCACCTATACACATAATCTGATCTATTCTATAAAGGAGGATAGTAACAATCTTCAACAGTTCAGAAGACCATGATTTCAGTTAAATAAAAAGAATGGTCTCAATGGTTTACTAAGTATCTGACAACATGCTAAATGCTAGGGATACAAATAATAGCAAAAATACAGTCCTTGCCCTCAAGAAGCTTACATTCTAATGAGGGAGATAACAGGCAAACACAGATATACATACAAGATACACACAGGAAAGTTATCTCAGAGGTACCAGTGTGAAAAAGATGAGGAGGGGACTAGGACTGGAATCAGGAAAAGCCTCCTGTAGAAGGCAGGATTAGAGCTAAATCCTCAAGGAAGCCAAAGAATGTGGAAAAAACCTCAGACCATCCGTTCCATACGGATCATTTTACAATCGAAGAAACTCAGCCCTAGTGAAGAAAGTGATTTGTCCAAGATCACATTAAAGAAGTAATTTCAGTGACTTCTAGTATTGAATAAAGGCAAAAATCCGTGACTGAAAAGACTGATCTCATGGTTTAAAAACATATCAAGGGGACCACTAGTTGGCTCAATGGATAGAGTACCAGTTTTGAAGTCGGGAGGACCTGAGTTCAAATTAGATATCAGGCACTTAACACTTCCTAGCTGTGTGACTCTGAGCAAGTTATTTGACCCCAATTGCCTCAGCAAAAAACCAAAAAAACAAGAAAAACCATGTCATCAGAGAAACATTACTAGATGGAGTTGGTTATATTATAAACATAATCAACAGACAAGCCTCATACTCCGCTAGGATACAAGCAATGGTAAGTAGTCTAAAGGCTGGTCCCCCAGTGGTGGAAAGAGACAAACATTTTTCAAAAAGGGCAGGATGTATTGATTGGAACCACTGAGAGATCTACTCAAGGGTTTGCTGGTAAATGTTTAACTGGCTCTCCAGAGAAAAAATATATACACAACACATTTTAAAGTTTAATCTGCATAAACAATATTTCTCCATTACTTTCTAAAGTCAAGACAATCAACAAAACAACAAATCAAATTTTGAATTGTAATGCTTGCTGGTTTCTGAGATGTAATGCTCATACTATACATTTAATAAGTGGTTGCCAGCTTAAGCACACTTCTGTATGATACTTTCATCAGTTAGATCACAGATCTGTCAAATTACAGAACATTAAAAACATAAAATTGCTTAGAATTTATCTTCACTTTCTTTTTTTTTTCTTTTGGTTTCTAGCCCCTAGCATTTCAATCCAGGCATTGTGAAAGGAAATGTTGACAAAGTTGACTTGAAGTTGAAACCAGATTTATAAATACTCCCTTAGGACAAGTGATCCTCTATGTTGGGCAAGCTTTTGGGATGGTTGTGGAGTTGCATTGCATCAACTTTGCTTCCTCTGTGAGACCTCCTACTTGGAAAAAGTCAGATAGTATGGCTGTAAGAAGCCCTGATGAGCTGGTAATGTTGGCATGTTCAATTACAAGGCTGCTTTAAAAGTCTGAGAGCAATGGGATACATTCTTAAGATCAGTTGGATTGTAGACTCTTCTCTGTTTTTAATGTAGATTAATCCATGAGAAGTTTAGGATGATGGCAATATTCTGTCTGCTAGCTGGAGGACAAGCAACAAATCAACCAATTAGTAAGAATTTAGTAAACAGCTACTATAAACTATTATGTACCTGCTATGTGCCACGAACTGTGTTAATTGCTTTACAAATATTTTTTCAATGGTATCTTACAACAACCCTTCAAGGCAGATGCTAACTTTTGAGTGAAAAGACCTACCTCTTGTTTTTAGATTTTCATGATATTACTCTTCCTCAGCTTCTCTCCTGTAATATTCTTCTCTAAAATATAATGTTTTCTGGGAGTAAGTTTCTTGGGGGGCTTCTGGAGGCAGCCTTAGTTTCAGTTCAGTATAATCACTCCAAATGCAGCCAGGAGTTAAAAGTCCAAGTCCTTTATTGTCTCTTTTCTTGAGGCTCGGCTAGCTTTTCTGGAGGCCTTCTATAGTCTTGGTTCTGAGAACTTGAGCTCTGGTTTCCGAATCTCCTTAATTTCCAAAGGTTTGTGCTAGAACCTCCAGCCACAACAAAGGTGGACGATGGAATGAATCTATCTCTTCTCCCTAGAGCTTCTAGTGGGCTTCTGTTCTTTGGCCCTGAGAGCTCCTCCTTATATATGCTCTCTTGAAGGTGTGAATCTTGTGGAATTATAGTAAATACTAAGTACATGTAAATTAGAAAATCCTTATCTCATTAATTCCATCCCAAATGCAACCAAGAGTTAAAAGTCCAAATCCTTTATTGTCTCTTTTCTTGGTGTTCAGCTAGCTTTTCTGGAGGCCTTCCGGATCTTGGTTTCAGTGTTGTCCACAGGACAGCCTGCCACCACTTCTCTAGTCTTCCCTAGTTCTCCTCCTGGCAGAGCTTGTCCAAGCTTATATGGTCTCTCATCAAGGGTGTGAATCTTGTGGAACTCTGGTAAGTACATTACTGAACTAAAGAACTGTTAAGTACCATGCTAAATTAGATAACTGACTTAGCACCTTGTAAGAATCCTAACACCCTCCTGCCTTTCTGACCATTCGATTTCAATACATTTTGCTCAGTCATCATCCATATCATGTTCCTTAATTGCATCCTTCAAGATCTTGTTTTAAGCCTTCTTCTCTCTCTACTCTTACTTGGTATCTTTTTATTTTCAAAATACATACAAAGATAATTTTAACTCTTACAAGACCTTGTGTTCCAAATTTTTCTCCCTCCCTTCTCCCCACCCTCTCCTCAATATGGCAAGTAATCTAATATATGTTGAACATGTGCTATTCTTCTATGGATATTTTCAAACTTATCATTCTGTGCAAGAAAACTCAGATCAAAAAGGGAAAAAATGAGAAAGAAAAAAAAAAACAAGTAAACAACCTCAAAAGAGGTGAAAATATTATGTTATGATCCACATTCAGTCTCCATAATCCTCTCTGGATACAGATAGCTTTCTCCATCTCAAGTCTATTGGAATTGACCTGAATCATCTCTACGCTGAAAAGAGCCATTACTTGGTAGCTTCAGCAACTTTCATGGATTTAATTATCATCTCTATGTAGATAACTGCAGTCCTGTATCCACAACATGTCATTACTTTCTGTTCTTACCCCATTTACACTGTATCTATTAGATGTACATCTAATTTATTTATTATTTTCATGTTTTTTTTAATATGATGTTTATTTATTTATTTACATGATGTTTCTCCAAATAGAATGTGAGCTTCTTGAGGGCAGTGACAATATTTTTGACTTGCTTTCTATCACCAATGTTTAACAGAGTGCCTGGTACATGATAAGAACATAATAAAAACTTGCAATTGATTATATTTCCCCCAAAACCAAACCCTACCCTCTTCTAAATATTCCCACTTCTCTCAAAGGTACCACTATGTTTCCATTTTCCCAAATTCATAACTTTGGCATTATACTTGACTTCTTAATCTTCTTCATCCCAAATAGCTAATCAATTTTACCTCCACTACACCTCTTCCATCTGTTCCCATCCCACTATTGACATATCTACCACTTTTTCTTAGGCTTCTAGCTAATCCTTCTTGTCCAGACTGTTGTGATGGCTGCTTAATTGGTCACTGTGATTACTTAATTGGTCACTTTTCTAGTCTCTCTTCAGTCTGAAATACAGCCTTCAATTAGTAATTTCCTCTTAAATATACATGCCTGACCATATCACTTTCCTACTCAATATATTCCACTGACTCACTATTTGTTGTTTAATCACGTCTGAGGTCTTTGTGATTCCATTTGGGGTTTTCTTGGTAAAGATAATGGAGTGGTTTATCGCTTCCTTCTCTGGCTCATTTTACAGAAGAGGAAACTGTGGCAAATAAGGTTAAGTGACTTGCCGAGGGTCACACCACTAAGTGTCTGAGTTCAGATTTGAACTTGCAAAGATGAGCCTTCCTGACTTCAAGTCTGGCACTTGATATGCTGCACCACCTAGCTGCCCTATTATGTCTGGTATAAAAATAAATTTCTCTGTTTAGTTTTAAAGAACTTTACAGCTATCACAAACCTCTATTCCCAGCTTCATTATACATTGCTTCCTTTCCCACACTCTAAAATGTAGCAAAACTAGACTTTTTGCTGTTTCTCACACATGGTACCATATTGCTCATCTTGGAGCCTTTGGACTAGCCAATGCCCATGTCAAAAATGAAGACACTTTACTTCTCTTTTCTGAGGCTCTGGTTTGTGTCAAGATTCAGCTTAGGTACTCACGTGTACATCAAGTCTTTATGGATTCTTTTTACTTCTAATACCCTCTCTCTTTGAATTACACTGCATTTATATTATATTTATTCAATATATACTTGTAATTCCACCTTCTTCCCAATCCTGATGTTTCACACCACCCTTCTCCACCTCTGACCCCAGGACAATCATATCATTACATACACAGGAGACATGACTTCTCATTGGTTAAGAGATAAGGATAGATTTTTCTTGTGCAGCAAGACAACTGTATAAATATGTATACACATATTGAATTTAACATATACTTTAACATATTTAACATGTATGGGACTATCTGCCATCTAGGGAAGGGGGTGAAGGGAAGGAGGGGAAAAGTTGGAATAGAAGTTTTTGCAAGGATCAATGTTGAAAAATTATCTGTGTTTTATCATATGTTTTATCATATGTGTCATATGTTTTGTCAATAAAAAGCTGTAGTAAAAAATAAGATTAAAAAAGAGATAAGGATAGCAATGATGATATTTATACTGTGTTCATGCATGAGAGATGATTATTGGAAGACATTTTAGAGAAGATCTTTGAAAGAGGCAAACTTTGAATGGCTTTTGGCAGCTGTTGTAGCCACAGATATTGGGGATTTGGTCCCCAATATGTTCTTTAACTTGAAATGTTTATGATTTAATCCAGAGATTGCTGAGAAAAGATTATCCTTGGATAGAACATCCCCTCTCTTTTTTGCTGGATCGATATGTTTACTGTTACCTCCAGCCAATATGCTGCTTCTTTTTCAATTGTCTTTTCTTTGGCCTATTTTATTCTGTATAACTTTTCTAACTTGAATCTACTCCTTTGACTGGATAAATAGACTTTTTCATTACTTATGATAGTCTTTTGTAAAACCATCTAAGCTGGAGATAATGAGCTATTAATCTCTCTCTTAAAAATAATTATGAAAAGTAGTGTTGACCTAGTTACTGTACTCTCAATATATGTACCTTTGTATATAACCCTGTGCCCTTAGACTATCAATAGTTGAGGTGTTGTGGATAGATGTAATTCTAGCCCAACATTTTTCCTGAAGGTAAATGATGGAAGAAGAAATTATTCAAGACTGGTCATCCTCCTGTTCCCCTCAAAGGCCGAAATTGTAAGCTTCTTGCAGAGGAGTTGGGCAGATTCTAGACTAGAAGTCTATTAATGTCACATGGATGCTAATTATATATTTACCCATCTACCATGCATTTATTATATATATAATGTTCATGTTCTCTCTCTTACTCTTACAGAACTTAAACTCTGCCCTCAAAGACAGAGATTATTTCATTTTTGCCTTTGCACACCGAATCTAGCTGAGTCCTTGGCACATAGTAGGTGATTGTTAATTGTTCAAGTTAGAAATGATTCCCTTCCCTGAGACTGCTGGGATATGATTTTTGTGTGATGACTTGAAAAGGGGAAAACTTTGCCCAACTGAGGGAATCCCCATGGGATGATGTCCTTGATTTACTGTTCAGTTATCTTCAAAGACCCTTTCAGCCTCAGTATTTATTTTCTGAGTCTCATTTTTTTGTTTGTCTTGCATATATATAACTTCCTTCAATTTTTACCACAAATTTCCACCAAATAAAACCATATGCACTACCATGGCAACGTCGTAATATAAACATCATGTCAGCTTGGTCTGCTGCAGTACACAGCTTAATTTTTTTTTTTTTATTAAAAGAAACTGCATCTGAATACAGTTGAACAGAATTCCATAGCAACAATACAAATACAAACTTGTTCTCTCTCTCTTTTTTTTCTTCTTTCTTTGGCGGGGGAGAAGGGGTCAGAGTTTAGAACTTCTGAAACTCTATTGCAACACTAGTGACCTGGTAGAGTTGAAATTAGGTAACCCTATTGACTCTTGTATAAATGGAGTGGGAACAATCGCTGCTGTCTGATACAAAGATGGGGCCCCAGCAGGACTTCAAGAAGCCTTAATAGACCTCGACTTGACGTAGGCTGAGACCCCAGGGCCATGATCCCTGGCCTCATGGAACCTGAGATGTGTTTTGTGAAGAAATGGAGCCTCTCTGATTTTAGGTTTGGCTTGTCAAGAATACAGTCCCTTTTGATGTCAGCTCCGGGAGGTTGCTACTCTCCAGTTGGTTTGGGGGCTCCCCTTGTATGTTCTTTCAGTGCATTTTTCCTCTTTATTCCCATTAGCATGGAGGAAAAAGGACTTTGCTCTTTGCACTAGACTCTTCTTGCTTGACCCTTACAACTTTCTGGCTCTGCTTGATCTCCTCTGGTCTCTGCTGTCTGAGATGATTGGCATTTAGATTTCAGGCCCCAGACACAGGCTCAGAAACATAAGGCATTGGGGTTTATAATGAAGATTGATGCTGGGTTATGGAAAGCAGGAGGGGAGTTGAGGAGGGCAGGTCTGTGTCATTGAACAGCATGCTATGGGAATGAACAGACCGGAATTCATTAAGATTCCCTAATAGTACTGATGTCCTGTAGCTCGATGTTAGGCCAGATTGCAATTTATGAAAACAAACACCACAGTGTGTGTAGGCACAAATCTGTAGACTCCGCTCCTCCAAAATTAGCAGCCTCCTTGGTTCTCTCTTCCTGAGGAGTCACAATTTTCCAGGCCACCGATCCCGGTGAATGGGTTGTGGCCGAAAGTTCCTTATTCCACGTTGCAGTGATCCCTTTTGAAGAGCGGTTGCAGAAAAGCTGGAGAAGTTCCAACCCTATAGAGTATGGATCTTCCTATCTTGAAGCCATAAAACTAATGGAGCATTTTATCACCAGGAGGTTTAAATCCGACTAAGCAAAGACTCTGGACTTGACGACCTCCTTGAGAGGGCAGCGGGCATGGAGGGAAAATAAGAAAAATCGAAAAATAAAATGGGCATTCACCATCTCAGCCAAGGCAACCTCCAGAGAGAACTCCTGGAAGGATGGAACAAACAGAAATAAACTTCACCTCCCCTCTTCCCCCTGACTTCAAAGAGCAGGATTTCTCCCAAGTCATGCAAAAAAAGGCAGGAAAATTAATTAAAGGGGTTAAGTAAATGAAGAGGGAGGAACATGATGAGAGATTTTCCCAGAGCAGAATCTTTGAGTTCTAAGGTTTTGTGAGGAATGATCTCTCCAAACAGTTCTTTCTTGTTCACACACTAAGATGGAAGTGACCCAGCAGGGCAGGAAGACGACCAGGTCCTATGATTCCAAGCCGCACTGTGAATAAAGGCCCCTATTGCCTCTGCCCACCTCTGGCCCCTGCAGACTAGTAAAGCATTCTGGGAGGAACATTCTGAGAAATCCCCTTCTCTAGCATGCAGATATCGGCTAAAGGGCCTGGCTCTCCTTGGAGAGCAGGGCCCTGTCTGTGCGTTGCCCAGGCAGAATTCTGCAAATGCAGAGAAACACCAGGGGATGGGATGCGGGGAAAAGCTGGAAGGAAGATGCAGGAGCAGATGCTGCTTTGGCCAAGTTGCAATTGCAATGAGCTCATGTTCTCTGGCTCTCTTGGACTTTTTTTCTTTCAATTTGATTTGAATAATTGCATTTGCTGGGGGTGGTGATGCTTTTCCCTGTACCAATGGCTGCTGCACAGGTTTTTGTTGCTATAGTTAATTCTTCATACTTGATGAGCCCCTTCCTGTTCTTCTGAAAGGCCTTCTTCCATACTGGAATCTGAGTCATCCATCCAGGTGAGGTAATTAGGATGACCTTTAGTAAATAGGGGATTACTTGTAAACATCATGCTCCCATGAAACTCCAAGTTCAGACTGAGCTGCTCATTGGATGGCTGGGTTCCACTTACCAAACATGTCTGAGACAAAATTAATGCTCCTTCCACCCCCATCATCTTTCTCAAGCTTGCTAAGTATGCTCCCTCTGCAATAACGGTAACCAGGTCAAGTTCAAGTCTACTTCCCTATTCCTTACAAGCAACTCCAGAGCTCCTTTTTTCTTAAAAATAATAACAACTAATATTTATAGAACACTTCAGGGATTTTTAAAGATTTCTGGTTCTCATAATAACTCAGAGAGCTACTATTATTGTCTCTTTTTACAGAGGAGAAAACATATTAAGGGACTTGCTTAGCATCACGAAGTATCTGAGGAAGAATCTGAACTCAGTCTTCTTAACTCCAAGTCCAGAGTCCTATTCCCTATACCACGTAGCAGGACCTTGCAGTTCCCAACCCTATTCTTTCTCCTCATTGTGACCTTGGGTCCCTCCACTACTCCATTGATTCTCAGGCCATCACCACCTTTGTCCTGGCTATTCTCTCTTTCCTTCTCCATGTTGATCCCTTGTCGAATCAATTCAACTCTATAATCTCCTTTACTCTTGAATTCTTGACTTCTTAAATTATCCCTAGAATTGCATCATTCTCACTGCAGCCTTTGCTCCTATTCATGTGTTGTTGAACAGAATTTTTAAAAATCAGGAAACTTGTTGACTGCTCCTCTATAATAGGGGTCTCCATTTCCTTTTCCCTCATGCTCTAAATTACTTCTCTAAAGTTTGGCTTCCAAGTTCATCATTCAACTGAAACGTCTTTCCCCTATGTTGCTAATTAGCCTCTTAATTACCAAACTTAATGGCCTTTTCAATCCTCATCCTTCTTGACCTCTGCCATCTTTCACCTAGCACCTTCTTCTGGATATTCTCTTTCTGGGCTAAGGACATTTCTCCAACCCGACTCTCCTCCCCCATGTGACCTCCTCAATGTCCTTTGCTAGGTGTCCACCCAGGTAGTGCTTGCTTCCTATGGGTGTCTCCTAGACCTCAATCCTGGGATCTTTTCCCTTCCTTCTCTATTTAACGTTAAGATTTCAGCAAGCATGAATTCAATGATTGTCTTAATGCAGGTGATTCTCTAAACTTTTTTTCTGGCCCTAAGCCCTCTCCTCTTAGATACATCTCCCATCTCCAGTTATCTGTTGGATTCATCTCATTGGGCATCCCATAGACATCTTAAACTCAGTATATCTCAAAATGAACTCTTTATCTTTCCCCTAGAGCTCTTCTTCTCTTCCTAATTACTGTGGAGGGCCATTACCATCCTCCCTCTCTTTAGAAGTGAGGTGAGAAAAGGAGAGGCAAAGGAGCTAGAAGGGGAAAGGGGAGGGAAGGGGAGGAGAGGAAAGAGAGGGGAGGAAAGGAAATGGAGAGGAAATGGGGAAGAGTAAAAGAGAGGGGAGGAGAAGGGAGAAAGGGAGAAGAGGAGAGGAAAGGGAAAGGGAAGGGGAGGAGGAGGAGAGGAAGAGGAAAATAAGGGAAGAGGGGAAGGCAGGAAGAGGGAAATAGAGGGGGAGAGGAGAAGGGAAGGGAGGAGAAGGACCAGGAGAGGAGGGTAGTAGAGAGGAGAGGAAGAGAGAAAAGGGAAGGAAGGAGAGGAGAGGAGAGAAGGTTATTTTACACTGCTTAAAGCTTACAAAGTGCTTTACACAAATCTAATTTGATTCTTATAACACTAATAAACACAGGTGCTATTATTACCCCCATTTCATAGATGAGGAAACCACGGCTGGGTGAGTTTAAGAGTCAAATAGCTATTAAAAGTGTAAGACAGTGTTCGAACTCAGGTCTTCCTGATTCCAAGTATCACATTTTACCTCTACAATATTTACTTATATGTATACAAGTTGCTTTCCCTGTTAGGGTAGACACCGAGTGCAGCAATGTTTCATTACTGTCTCTGTGTTCTCATTGTGTCACATCTTGCCTGGGATATAGAAGGTAATTTTAAAAACTTGCTGACCTATTGATTGATACAACATGGAAGCTATGTTTCCCAGCTTTGGGTCATCTGTGAAATCGATAACAACTATTTTGTTGACCAAGCTATTGATGAAAATGGTAAACAATACTGGGCCAAGCTCAGGTCCTTGGAACACTTATTGGAGATCTCTTGACCAGCTGTTATCAAAACATTAATGGCTACTCTTTGGATCTGGCCATTGAGCCACTGTCCAGTTCATCTTTTCACCGTGTCCATGAGGACAGCACTAAAGCTTTTGAAATGTGTTGCCAGCATCCAGGTAAAGTACAAATACCTCTATTAAGCTACTATGCTAGCAACTCAATTAAAAATATTTTTGAGGGAAATCACATGGACTCTTTATGATCATTAATTCCTCTTCTAGTCATTCACTAATTATCTCCTTAACAATTCATTTACGAGCTTTGAATTTGTAGATTTCATTATCTTCTCTTTGTTGAGTTTTCTTTGATCTTCTTTCCATTTCCCTAATCTTTCCGAGATTACCTACTGACTCAAAAATAGCATCCACCACTTCTCTTATTACCAAAGAGGTAATTTATTTATATTACATGAGTCACAGATTTATTAAAACTGATCCGGTTTGCAACATTGGGTTAGATGCATATATTTTAAAATAATAAAAATGGGATTTCTTTTAAGCCTAAAACTGTGATTTAGACTTTCCAGGAGCTCAATCCAAATATGAGTACATTTGATTTTTAAAGGATGTAACCCAGTCTAGATGGGACTATCCCTGAAGTTCCCTTATTCAAAAAAACATAAGTCATTCCTTCTCTTTTCTCACATACAAACCAGAGTTTTCCTTTATTGGATTTCTTTCTTTTTTTCCCTAGAAATTTGGTGTCTGTTATCAGATGTTAACTTCAAGGCGACCTTTAGCTATGAAGAACCATTGGTAACAGACTATAGTGATTATATTAAAGTGATACTTCCTGTAGAAGAAAGTCAAATCTGGCCTAACAAGGAGAGGGGAGGGATCTAGGATGGAGAGGCATTCCGTGAACAATGGGCACAGTTGTGCAGAGCAACTGTAATAAATTAGTAGTAATCTCCCCCTCAGGAGGATTTGCAGTCCTTATGGGACTTTCTTGGGGTGCATATTTTGACTGTAGTTGAATAGAACACCCAGTCCAGTTGGTTCCCATTGCCCTGATGGGGAGAAGCCCTATTTCTTTTCAGAAGAAGCTCCAGAGTTCTAGTGGACAATAGAAAATGACAGTTAAGAAGTTTGGGAAAAAGGATCATGGTTTCTGGACTCTCAGTGTTCATACCTGGTCTTTGACAATATTAGCTTGTGATCTGGGGCAAGTCTCATCTATAAAAGGAGGAGGATGCTGTAATTTCTGTAGCATTCCCCTCACAGAACCACTGAAGCTGCAATGAGGCTCAAATGCTCGGAAAGTTCTTTGCAAACCTCAATTTACAGAAATGTGTTGGTCATCCCCAACATCCCCATCTCTACCATAATCTCCTGACCCTAGAAGCTAGCTTAACCTGGACAAGTGTCCTCCTGCAGATGCAGGGGAATCCCCCGGGCCATGGGACCTCCATATTCTTTGGAGTTTTTGGAAAGGGCACATGAAGGTGGGGATTTTTGTCACAGTGCAGTGTCATCTGCTTGTCACAGCATCATGGGCCACAGATAAAGACCTAGAAGATTCACCTAGGGTCGTAGGTTAATCCATGACAGTGGATAGATTAGGAGGAGGCCCTAAATTAAGAGCCCTGTTCACTTTGCCTCCCAAATGGTTAGTCTATTAATTCACAGAAAATAGTTTAAGGAAATCTGAGGCCTCTGAGCATAGAAGTCAAGAATGAGAAATGTGCAAAATCCATGCAGACTAACTTTTCACTCCTCCTTCCCCCTCCAACTCTGATGCATGAATGGAAATGAAGGAAATTGAAATTCAGGCATGAGGGAGTGATGGAAAAACCTGCCTGTGTTCATATTACATAAGCAAAAGTGAACCCTCTAAGGAATACAAAAACAAAGAGTATCATATTAAAACAAAAATATAAAAGGTCTTTGATACGTATCATTAGGCAAATAGAATCTTGTCCAAGATGACTAAGGCTCTGTCTGAAACTCTTGACAGGAGTTTTAGGAGGTTCCAGAAGAATCAGGCTTGATTTCCACAAGGAAACCTTCTTGTGGAGTGACCTTTAAGACATCTAATACAACATCAATATTGACAGATGAATAAAGAAGGGATTGAGGATTCGAACCCAGGTTATCTGATGTCACTGCCCTAACCTGCCTGTCTCTCAGCTGTCACCTTGAAGAGTTCTTTTTGATCTTGTTGATAACAGGTACCTCAACTCGTTTCTCAAGGTGGTTCATGTCAGAGGAAGAAACCAATATCTAGGAAAAGAAATGCAATATCCACCTTGTCTGGGATGCTGCTTCCAGCTCCCTAGTATATTTATTTTCCAACTAAGGTAAATATCAAAGACATGTCCTGAAATGAAAGCTTACTGCAATCTGCTCCACTGGGAGGCTTGAGTTTGTCTCTGTTGGGGACTTGAGTTAGATGGAAATACCTTGAGCTTTCTGGAGCTCTCCTGAAATGAGGGGAACAGGGCTCCCTTTTCTAGTAAAAGGAGAGACTGAGGGGGATTGGGCAGAGCCAGGGAAATTTCCATGTAGCATTCCACTTCCAGTTGGATTGGTCCCAACCCAGAATGTCATCCTAAAACTATAAACAGAGCCTTGGGGAAAGGGGGGACCCCTAGAGAGAGAAGCTCTTTGAGCCAGCATTTGTTATTACCTTTGGGAATAAGTGGTCATTATGTCTTTGGTTAGGCGTCTGTCCCCTTAGGACTTTCTAGACATTTGTGAGAAAAGTAATCATTTATAATAGTTTTGGGTGAGGGCCTATGGACTTACCTTCACACAGACCAGGCCCTTGAAGTCTCAAGCAGATATACATGGTCATCTTCCATGCATGGAAGGCAGTTTCTCCTCATCTCTTAGAATCCGTGGTTTCCTCCAAAGCTCTGCTCTAGCAGATGTTCCCAGCTACCAGAGTCCTCCCCCACCAAAACCCCTATGCATGTCTATTATCTTTCTATCATTATATATCTATTACCTACCTATTATCTATCCACCCATGCATCCATCCATTTATCTATCTACATCTATCTGCCTACTATCTTATCTATCTATATCCATTACCTGTCTCCATCTATGTCCATTATCTAATTCTATCATCTTTTATCTAATCTTTCCTTTCTTTCTATCGATATCTATTATATACTCATCCATCATTTGTATCTCTTTACCTTTCCATCAGTTTAAATCTATTATCTATTTACCAATCATTTTCTATCCATCATCCATCCATCCATTTATCTCTCTATCTGCCTCTATTCCCTTCCATTATCTATATACATCTATCTTATCTATCATCTATCTATCGGTCTACATCTATCTGCCTACTATCTTACTAGTTATATCCATTACCTGTCTCCATCTATGTCCATTATCTAACTCTATCATCATTTATCTAATCTATCCCTTTCTTTCTATCAATATCTATCTATTATATACCCATCAATCATTTTTATCCATTTATTTTTCCATCAGTTTAAATCTATTATCTACTTATCAATCATTTTCTATCCATCACCTATATCTGTCTATCTATCTATCATTTATCTTTCTGTCTGTCTTTCTGTTTCTATTTCTCTCTCTGTCTGTCTTTCTGTTTCTATTTCTCTCTCTCTCTGTCTTTCTGTTTCTCTCTGCTTGTCTGTCTATCTATCCATAAAACTATCTAATATTTTAACAGGGGAAAGAATGCATATTTGTCACATATTTCTGTGTGCATATGTGTGCACATGCATACCCACACACACTCAAATCTACCTCCCTGTTAGAATGTAAGCTCCCTGAGAACAGGGATTATTCCCCTTTTGTTTTTGTGTCTCCAGCACATGACACATGGTTAAGTGCTTAAGAAATGCTTGTTGAGTGACTTGTTGACATTTTGTAATGTTTATAATAATCCATTCCAGAACTGTTTATCAAATACCTATTATGTATACTACCCTGGGCTAGGGCTTTCTGAGGTAGGAGATACAAATATAACAAACACCACCATTCTACAGAGATAGGATTCACACAAAGAGAAACAGAGAACAAAGAAAGGTGTGATGAGACCTCGGTTACCTCCTGCATGTTCTCCAAAGACCCTTATGACAATTGCTCTAAGTTAAGTGTGTTTCTTCACTTACATTCAGAAAAGGGTTGCATGGAGACAACTCAGTGACCAACTAGGGACTGAGGTTCTTCAGGCTCCCAGTAGTCCCTTAGGATGTTTAGGAAGGGTTTTAAGGTGGGAACTAATTCCAGTTTGACAGAGATGATTTTGAAAACCACATGGAGTTTTTTTTTTTTTTTTTTTTTTTTTTTTACAATTTATGAAAAATTAAAAAAAAAACAAATTTGTGAATACACAAACCCTCAATTTGGCCATGGGACAACTTCATCCCGTCTTCCCAATTAATCAAAGGAATGCTTTAATTTCAAGAGGAGCTCAGGATGCTGACTGACTGACTCCTCCTATCTCCACTGCAGCCTTGGAAGCATTCTGCTGGGAGCCCACAGATGGAGGTCTTGGCTGCAGACCTGCTTCTCCTGGAGGCAGTTTAGGTTGCTTCTCTTGAGCAGCTTCTCCTTTCTTCCTCCAGGCACTGGATCCTGCAAAAAGAGACTGCTTTCAGGATGGTCAGCTTGGCATGTTGGCTGGTCACCCAAATATTCGAAAACAAACATTTAAAAGCCACTGATCTCATTAGTCAGAATCAAATGTGACTGAGGAAAACTGGAACCAAATGAAGAAACCAAAGGTCTGAAACAAAAAAAAGGGGGACTCATGACTTCCAATTCTGTATCCAGAGAAGCCACAGCTATTTCAAAGGTTTGTGCTCTTTCTACAGGGCTGGGCAGCTGTGGCCGCAGACCTTTGAGGAGGAAATGCCATCCATAGTATAGGCGGCTAGCCAGGCTTTCAAAGCAGAAGCCATCTCAGCCCAAGGGGGACTGGAAGGAAAAAAAGGGGGAATGAGAGGTGATGGACCCATGGACAAAGAGCCCCTTCACTCAAAGAGGGGCTTTGATCCCCTCACCCAGCTGTGGCATGAATAGGGGCAGTAGCTACCAACCATCTGGAGGACTTTCTGCTTCCTGTTTCCAAGCTCAGTGGCTGCAAATTTCTGAGGGTACAAGAAGAGAGTGACTAAAATTTCAGGGAGGGTGTTGATTCATGGAAGAGTTGAGAGTGGTTATGGTATCTGGACTGAGAGATAGATGCCTTTGCAATGAAATTTTATGAGGAAATTAACTTAATGGGGTGTTTCCCCACCTTTTTTTTTTTTTAAAGTATTAAGTATAGAAGAAAATGGGGGAAAAGTAAACTTGTAAAAAAGACCATATGGACACAACACAAAACAAACACTAAGAAAAAAATACATGGATGTCCACTTTGCCTTAGAAGTTCTAAGCTAGCAAGTAAAATTCTAAACAAAAATGAAATGGAAAAAAGCCACTTTTAAATATCAGTGAGATATGAGTTTTTCCTATCCTAGGTGTCTAAAGAACATGTCTTTGATCTGATTTTTCTTTTGTAACAAGAGAATTGTATAAATATGTTTACACATAATGGATTTAACATATATTTTAACATATAACAAAAAAAATAAACTGACAAAGAAAAAAAAAGAACGTCATTATTCTTTGCCAAATAAAGCGATGCTTAATACTGAAAAATCACAGAATCATAAACTTAGGGCTATAGGAAGAAATTGAAGACAAAAGAGTAGGCGACCTCATGGCTCATTTTTAATTTACAAGAATATGTAGAACCCCAGCAGTTGACGAGGCTCTGGAATGATCCCAAACCATTACAAACCTATCAAGTGGCTGAGGCTGAGTGTGCTGGAGGCCAGCTGCAGTCAGGCAACAATTGTTTAGAACTTAGACCAACAAAAAATTTTTTTTTTTGGATTGGAGTATTTTATCACTGACATTGTTTAGAACTGCCAATGCATGGTGATAATAAAAAGCAGATTGACTTTTAGTTGGTTTTATTATAGTGTTTAAATTGTCTGTGGACAATGCACCTTATTTCTTGCACCTGGGGTGGACCATTCCACCACCTTGTCCTGGGAATTTCACAAGGGCTAAGTCATTTATATGAGACTTTTCCTGAAAGAGAAAATGTTGGTCCTCTATGAAAAGGAAAGAACTATTTTTTTCTTCATCTGCTCACTCTATAAATCCATATCAAGAAATGGAGGCTTCTAACTCATTGTGAGGATGAATGTGGGGGAGGTAGCTATTCATATAGCTTGATATTCAAATAATCTTGAAGATGATGATGATGATGATGATGATGATGAAATAATTCTATTTTTTTGGATGTAACAGAGAACTTCCCCAAAATTAGAAGAACTCTCTTCTAAATTTCAGTAATCTGCTGATTACTAATCACTTTGGGGGATTTATATGGGCACAAATGACATGGTCAGTGAGAATCTAGGAAACAGGTCTAGGATTATGAAGCAATGAAAATAAAAAATGAAGACTTTAGGAACTCGTCTTTTGATTAATGCTGTCAAGGCCTTTCAAAAAGTCTTTCAGATTTAAGAAGTTAATGGATTGTTAAGGTGATGTCTAAGAAGGGGATTTGGATTTCTGGACCATAGTTTAAACTACAGGAATGACAGGTTCCTGCCAGGGATGGAGCGTGTTAACAAGTGTTCGTCCTGACTATCATTCCTCCTTCTGCTCTTGCCTGCTGTTGGGTATGCATTCTGAAGGCAAAATCAGGACCTGATATAAGGCTGGAGCTCGAGGAATGAAGGATCTCAAACCAGTCTGCAGAAAAGCCATCAGTTTTTCTTGTTGTTCAGTTGTGTCTTACCCCCATCTGGAGTCTTCTTGGCAAAGATACTGGAATGGTTTGCCATTTCCTTCTCTAATTCAACATGTCCAAAACAGAACTCTTGCTTCCCTCCAACTTTCCCTGCCCCTCACTTTTGAAATTTCTCTATGAGTGTGAGAGGTTCTTCCCAGGCGTTACAGATACAACATCATCCTTGAATCCTCACTCACACTCATCCCATATCCAACGGGTTGCCAAATCTCACCATTTCTGCCTGTATTGCATCTCCCATTTAGGTCCCCCTCTATTCACACAGGTACATATCTCCCATTTAGGTCCCCCTCTATTCACACAGGTACATAAGGCCTTTATCACTCTCATCCATTACTTAAGAACAGCCTTCTAATCAGCTTCAAGTCTCTCTTATTCTAATCCATTTTCCATTCAAATGTCCAAGTGATTTTTTAAAAAGTACTCATTCAACTAGGTTATTATGGTATTTGTTGGGTCACTATATACATATATATATATTATTTATGTATATATATATGTATATATATACACACACACAAAATATATATATATATAATTATAAGTACTAAACTATAACTAAAAAAAAATCCAGTGACTCTATATTACTTCATCATCAAATCTAAACTTTTGATTTTGTTATCAAAGCCTTTATATGTCTTACACATTATATTCCATTCATATACTCTCTGAAACAGTGACCCTGGCTTGACTGTTTTTCTTGCATAGGACATTTATTTTCTGTATTTGTGCCCTCATGCCTGAAATTTCTGGCTCCCTTACCTACTTCTCATAAATTCCCTATTTTCCTTTGAGACAGCTCAAATTCCACATTTTCTGCATCTTTATATAATGCCTTTTTCTTTGAGATAACCTCCTTCTATCATCTGCCCTACATCCATATACTTATCTAGCTAATGATGGGTTGTATCTTCCATTAAAATGTGAGCTCCTTGGTGGCAGGGACAGTGCCTGGAATGGAGTAAGCATTTAATAGGTGATTGCTGACTCAATCTGTACAAGACATCTGTTGTGGGCCAAGAGGCAAGTGGAACTGAGGTGGATTGAGTTAATGGCCACACTCCCTCACCATCTACTGGGGCTGTTGGGAGCCAAGACTCTGTGGTGCAAACCTGAGGCAATTTGACTTAACTTTGTGATCTGGGACCCAGTTGTGGTCCCTTTGGTTAAAAAAGAATATTGCATAAAGAAAGTTTTGTGCCTCTGATGGGGAGCTCCTGGTCCCCATGGATCTTCCTTGTGGATTGCTTTTACTCTTCTATTTATTGTTTTTTTCCACCCCCAATCTGGAAGTTGCTGAATAAGCTTTTATTAAATAAATTACCTATCTTAACCTTTAGTTTCTGAATGGTCCATTGCATCAGACATGGAACTATAACCAGGCCAGGCTAATAAAAGTATTTTCCTGGAGTCTTTCAAATTTAATCCAAAGAACTTTAAATTGAAAGGTGGTAGGGTAGGGGATGGGGGGGGGGGGGGGAAAGGAAAAAAAAAACTGCCTAAGAATCCCTGCCAAGCTCTGCCTCAGAGTGTAGCTATAGTATAGAAGAGGGGGGAAAAAAGGTAGTCATCCAGAAAATCTTAAGAGAAAAATTCAAGGAAGGAGCCAGCAATAAAATCCATGGTCTCTGATGCCTATATATACAAAATATGTATAATAAACAGGCTGAACTAGAGCTCCCTGTGTGGAGGAAAATCTGATTTCAAGAGTATCACAGTGACTTGGTAGGATGGAATCCATGACAGGGATACGGCCCTGGAAGGTTATATATTTTTCAAACATTAAGAGATGGGCAAAAGGAGAGGAGAACGGTTTCATGCATCGAGAAGATACAGTCATGTGAGGGGCTCCTGGAGCCAGAGTAAGCATGGCGAAAAGCATTTGGGTAAAGATCAACAGAAGAACAGAAGACATATTGTTATCCAAGTATGCAAGAGACAGGGGAAATGGATTAAAAGATCAGAAATCTGGCACAGGAATAAAATATAATACCGATGGGGATTATAAATTACCCAGATATCTGGGGAGAGGTGTCTGTCTGTCTGTCTCCTATTTTCATTCTTCTGTCTTCTTGCTCTGATCTCGCTCTGCTAAAGAAAAACTATTTTATAATTTCCTGTCTTGCCTTAATAATTTCATTCTTTCAGGAACATTAATGGAGCTGCGAATTTGTCTAGCTATTCTGACAAGCAATTTGGAATTATGGTTTTCAAGTCATTAAATTATCCGTATCTGTTGACCCAACAAATACCATAATCAGGTCTATACCGAAGAGAGATTAAAAAAAAAAAAAAGAAAAAGGAAAAGTGCATAAAACATAACAGTTTTTTTGTGGTGGCAAAGAACAAGAAAGTAAGATATGGTTGAACAAATTAGGGTGTGTGAATGTAATGGAATAATATTGTGCCATAAGAAATGATGAATGGGACAGCTTCCTAGAAAGCTGAGACACATGAATTTATGCAGTAAAGTGAATAGAACCAAAAGATCAATTTATACAATAATAATACCATCAAGAAAAGGAACTTGGAATAGCTCAAGAACTCTGATAAATGCAGTGACCAACTCTGATTCCAGGGATCCAGTGAGAAGCTACTCACCTCCTGATGGAGAGGTAATGGGATCAAGGTGAAAAATGAGTCATATATTTGGGACATGGTCTATTCAATAATTTATTTTATTTGTTATTTTTGTTACAAGGGGCTCACTTTTTTTTCTTCTTTAAAGGTGGAGACGAGGTGGAGAAGGTAAAAGAGAAAAATAAATGTTTATTAACTGAAAATTAAAAAAAATACAAGTTTAAAAAATTTTATTCTTCAAAAAGGGAACTGTACCAAATTCTCATCAATAAGGAGGCAGCTATACAGAGAGAGACAGGAGAGGGAGAATGTAATCATTCACTGTTTCTGGCAGTCCTCTTTGTAGTGGCCAGAAACTGGAACTGAGTAGATGCCCATCAGTTGGAGAATGGCTGAATAAATTGTGGTATATGAATGTTATGGAATATTATTGTTCGGCAAGAAATGACCAGCAGGATGATTTCAGAAAGGCCTGGAGAGATTTACACGAACTGATGCAGAGTGAAATGAGCAGGACCAGGAGATCACTATATACTTCAACAACAATACTATATGATGATCAATCCTGATGGACGTGGCCCTCTTCAACAATGAGATGAACCAAATCAGTTCCAATAGGGCAGTAATGAACTGAACCTGCTACAAACAGCGCAAGAACTCTGGGAGATGACTATGAACCACTATATAGAATTCCCAATCCCTCTATTTTTGTCTGCCTGCATTTTTTATTTCCTTCACAGGCTAATTGTACACTATTTCAAAGTCCGATTCTTTTTGTACAGCAAAATAACTGTATGGACATGTATACATATATTGTATTTAACTTATACTTTAACATATTTAACATGTATTGGTCAACCTGCCATCTGGGGGAGGGAGTGGGGGGAAGGAGGGGAAAAGTTGGAACAAAAGGTTTTGCAATTGTCAATGCTGAAAAATTACCTTGCATATATCTTGTAAATAAAAAACTATAATAATAATAAAAAAGAAAGTAACCATTTACTTTAGAATTTAAGATAAAGGAATATCAGACATAGATTAAAATGGATTTTAAGAGAGCAGATTTTCAGAGATTTGGAAAAGGAAAGGGAGCATTTGATCAATTAAAATTCTATGAAGAAATAAGCCATGAAGTAGAAATACTGAAGATACAGGAAGAAAAAGTTTCCATGAGGGGGAAGGGAATTGTTTTTATGCATAGGGAAGTTGGCTTGTGACCCAAGAGAGTATAAAAATATGTAAGTATAAGGAAATGTAAGATAATCACAATTCTGGTTCATGTTGTACAATGGAAAAAACATAGGATCTCTAGCCAGAGGATCATAGTTCAAATCTCAATTCTCAGTTACTTGAATCTTTGAATTTGGTCTGCTCCATTTCTATAAAATGGAAGACACTGAAAATCTCAACTCCTTTCAAGATCTAAATCTACAATGTTATGAACAATAGAAGCATATAATGTTTCTACACATTCATATTTGTGGATTAATATAATGAAATAGTCTATAATCTTGTGAATAATAGAAAGAAGCGTGTTTCTCTATATATACATATATATATATATAATATATATTCTCTCTATAGTGATAGAATGAAACAATTTTATATATATATATATATATATATATATATATATATAAATATAATGTTATAAACAATTACAGGAAAACCATGGACTTTTCACAAAAAGTCAACTGACTCAAAGACACTTATTTGTACAGAGTAGTTTCCAGAGGAAGCCAGTGTTTTCCTGATTTCTAAAGTAAACTGGGATTTAATATGAAAACCCCCCACCTGCTTGAAAATAATCCTCAGAATAACAGAAGCCACCCCCAGCCAATTCTGGCAAGGCTGGTACTTGAAAGCCCCATCCTTCAGGGATTTATACCTGCCCAGACAAAGGTTCAGAAGGAGCTCTTCAAATTCACAAACAAGATGGGAGGTTCGGGTATAGTTTATGAAAAAGAAATGTTGGAAGCCTAAGACCAACCCACTTTCTCTCCTCCCTTCCTGCTTCCCCACCTTCCCACTGACATGTTCCTTAAACCCTTCACAATTCTGTTTTTAAAGATCCTGGGCCCTTCTTAAAATGGTAATACCCAATGGAAGGGAGATTCTCAGGATCTTAAAGGTGACTTTCAGGTTGTTCTGTGTCCCTCCACTTACTATTCATTCATTTGGTGAGAGCTGGCTATATACATGTTTCACCTATATAAACAAGCTTCTGGAAAACAGGGAGTGTTTTGTTTTGTTTTGTTTTACTATTCTTGGTCCTTACCATAGTGTCCGACAAATCTTTAAGACAGGAAGCATTTAATAAGTGCTTGTGGTACCAAGTACTGGGGATACATAGAAAGACAAAAACAGGCCCCTCTCTCAGGGGGGAGGCAACATATAAACAGCCAGGTAAAGGAGCTAACCTCAGAAGGAAGGTCCCAGCAAGTGGGACTGAGACTTTTATAAATCCTGATATTTCAGGAGATACCAGAATATAGGTATAGAAAGTCTCTTCTTATACTGAAAACTACTTTCAAGCTATAAAAGCTCCCCCTTTCTCCTTAATCTGGCTTTCCGGGACTTGGGGAACAAGCACAGACCCATCTTATTGATCAGTCAGCATGTGTTTATTAAGTAATACAATGAGCCGGCCTCTGTAACTGATAAACAGAAATGGATCAGTCCTTGCTCTCCTGTCCCTTCTTAGCTTTTCAGTCTACTTACCCACTTACCCATTATGCCCTTCCGTGTCCAAGTTCAGCAATCCTATTCCTCGCATCCAATAACCTATTGTCTCCACTACTTCCCCTACTGGCTATTCTCTACTCCTGGATTGCTCTTTTTCCTCATGTTTACCCCTTAAGAAAGTTGTGTGACTATTACATCAGGGACCTTGCAAACTACCTGTGAGAATGTCTATTTAAATAAATTATTCGGTCACTTTGGGCTTCAGCAGTTAGGTACCACAGAGCCCTGGTCCAGGAGTCAGGAAGATCTGAATTCGAATTTTACTAGCAAGTCAACCCCTGCCTCAGTTTACTCAACTGTAAAATGGGGATCATAATACTGCCTGCCTCCTAGGGTTATTGAGATTAACTAACATTTTCTGTTCTATTCTTCCTGTTATTTCTCCTCCCCTTTCAGCTCCAAATCCTATGATATAGAAGAAGGGGGCCAACCAGCGACTTTAAGAATGGCACAGTAGGGCAGCTTGCATAGGAAATTGTGATCAGGAGGTAACATTAGAATCCTGAATTTTGGAGATGTGGGAGTTTGGGTGATGGTAAAATTTATGGTGTGTTTGGCCGGTGAATGGCCAGGGAAGAATGGAGTTGGAGGTCATGGCAGCTAAACCAAAAGGCTAAGGATTTAGGAAGGCTGGGGACACCAAAATGATGACTGATATTTGGGTGAGAAGGCAAATTGCAGGCTAGGGGTGCAAGTCATTAAGAGGTGGGTAGATGGGGATGAGAGAGGGTGATCTAAATGGATAGAGTGAATTACAAGAGGCTCAAGAGAAAATCTAGATGTGATGGTGGGAAGATGGAGTACACCATCTCCCTTTAGACCAGTGAGTCTTAGAATGTCTACAGAATGAGGGTACTCTGATCCTATTTAGCCTGAAGTTACAATTTCATAGACTAAACTGTTTAAGGATCCTAAATTCAGTGGCTTTTTTTTCAATGGACTCAAAAAAACTGGGAAATCTCTGCTACTCTTCCTCCTTTCCTTGCCCCTCCACACACACACATTGCCTGTGACATGTAAGTTGGGTGGAATTTAGTGGCTCAAAAAAAAAAAAAAAGGAAAGAAACCCAATATCCCACACCATCACCCTCTTTACCACCAAGGGAGGTTAGAAAGGAACATTTAAATTACTTTCTCCCTCAAAAGTGTCCAAATATAGGTTAACCATAAACAGTACCATATAGTCTTCTGTGAATTCACCTAGGAGATTAAAGACTCAATCTCATTTGGTTCTGCTCACTACTAAAAATTAAAAAATAAAATAAAATAGAAGTACTTAGAAGTTTTGATTATACAGGGTCAAATATGGCATTTACACAGGTTTCCAAATTGCACAGCTCTAGAGACCAAGCCAGGATGTTGGCTGAGCAAATGATCAATTTATTCAGGAAGAAGGTTAGAGCAGAGAATTTTAAGACATCTTTCAATCTGACTGGAATATGGAACAAGTTGCTGTCTATTCTGGGTTGGAGAGGGCCCTAAAAGCACAGCGTCATCAGAGGTTGGTTAACCAACCACCAGATCCTTTTTCAAACTCAGTTGCGAGTGAGGCTGTTTTTCTTCAGGCATACAGAGCAGCACAGTCAAGGAGGGGACTACAAGGTTCCATGAAAAATAGCTGGTTATTGGACATTAGGGACTCTCTTACCACAACAAATTCATACCATATGGATTGACTAGAACCAACTATTCAAGGAACAGGAAAAAAAAAATCATGGTGGTTTCGAGGCGGTGTGTAACAATCATTTTTCACAGTAAAAATAACCCAGCCTGCTCAGCTGTAACGTGGGAGCGTGCAAGTTTTCCGATATGAAAAGTGAAACTACTACTGAGCCTATGTAAAATTGCGACTCCTTTTTTTTTTTCTCCAAAATAGACAGCAAACCTTTCTAAGAATAGCCCTCCCCCAAATCCAAAACCTTCTTTCCGTCTCCCCCCTTTTTGGCTGAGTTTATCAGACCCCGAGTATATGTTTCTTGCCCATTGTACCAAGGATCTGGAGCAGTCTTTTCAGTGCGAGGGTCCTTCATCCAACTATTCCATTTGCACCTCTGAAGCTCCCCCCCTCTATTCCCTAACTTTGCGAGGACTTTCCTTCCAAATTCTCTTCAAACAAACAGCCCCTGCAATCCATTTCCTCCATAGAGCTTTTCCTGGCTTCTAAGTGAGCTGGACAAGGTTACTTCCTTCCAAGCTGCCCTGGCTAATGCATCCCCCCATGATTTTCACTTTTACTTACCATCCCATCAAACTCACTCCTTTTAGCTCATTAAAAAAAAAAAAAAAAACGAACAAATGAACGTGAGCAAATTCAAGTTCAACAAGCTGCAATAATTGGGGGTGCAGACAAAAGTGAAGTTCTTTACTCTCAAATAATAGTCATTTTAGATGATGACATTTTAAAAGTTTGTTTATGGAGACAACTTGTCTTTACTTTTTTATATCTTTTCCACTTTTGTACTCGACATCCTATATAAAATTACAGGACAAATTTGGATCTAAAAAGGCACCTTAAAGATAAACCCAGTGCATCCCATTTTTGGTCTTTGGTTAGAAATTTTGGGAAACTTTTAATTTGCCCTAATACAGTGTCCAATACAGATGAGTATTTATTTCAATGATACTAACATCCTGGATCTTAACTGTGAAACAGTTAAGTTCCACCATAGTAGTGACAGTTGGATTCAAATGTGAGTAGTAGTTTCAAAGTTCAAACAAGCAATGAATGCAGGCAAGATTCAAAGTAGGAGCTGAAAATACTCAGAATAAAGCAAAGCTCTTGGAACCAAAATCTTCCAAGAAAACAATTTTTACAAATCACTGTATAACTGTCTTTTTTTTTTTCTTCAAATAATAAAAGAGGGTTAAAGTTGAAGTGATTATTAAAACAGATATTTCCAGTTTTAAGCTGGAGAAACAAATTGTTCTTTCTATTCACTGCAAACTGGGACAGAAAATAGTCTGTCTTTGGAATGAATGCGAAAGAACAGTAGACAGCTAATTTTTTAATGGTTCCTTTCAGGCTACAGTTATGCTCCATTTAAAGAAGCAACATTTATTAAGCACTTACTAAGTACTGAAGATACAAAAAAAGGGATAACATTAGTTCCTGTTCTCAAAGAATTTTTAGGATAATGGAGACAATGTATAAACTATGTTCAAAAAAAGAGGTACAAATGGGATAACCTGGAGATAATCTTAGAAGGAAGGTGAAAGGGCTGCTTGCATATGGTGATACTTTAGTTGGGACCAGAAGGAGGAAGTCTGTAATGAAGTTGCTGAACACTGCCCAGCCATCTCCAGACAGGCTGCCTCCACTCTGGCCACCATGGGCTCTGAGAGGAGAGCCTTGGTTTATTGTGCCAGTATCCACGCCTTCATTCTGTCCTTGGACTAGCTACCACATTCACCCTCTTTCAAGCCTGCCCCACCTCCCCTTCTCTCAACTGTCAGCTAAAAACTTACCTTCTGGAGGAAGCCTTTCCGGATCCCTCCTCATTCTAGTGCCTTTCTTGGAATTTCCAATTTATCTTTTAATAAGGCTGGTTTATACCTACTTAGTTCCATCTGCCTCCCCATTCAGGCTGTGAACTCCCTCAGAGCTGGGGCTGGTTTTTAAATCTTTTTTTGGAACTGCTACATAGGAGAATAAAAAGTTCATTGACATATCTTTTTTTCCAGGTCCCCTTTTTGGTGCGGCTTCCCCCATTGGGATGTAAGCTGCTTGAGGATAGGGATAAATACTACTTGTATTTACATTCCTACTGTCCCACAAATACTGAGTACTTAATAAATGCTTTATCTATTTATACTAACCAAGTGCTTTCCTTGGAGTTGGAACTCTTCCTTAACCCCTACTGGTATAGCACATGTGAGTACACACACATACACACAATACTTGCTAGTCTATAATATGCCTATTTTGGCCATCAAGAGATATACTTTGATATTGGGGGATTGTACCACTCAGGAGAGACTATAACTAAGGTCCCCTATCCTCTTAGAGAAATGTTTGAATTACAGTCCAATTGAAGGAACATCTGCATTCATATTTTTGATGGCTTTTACTGAATAAACGTTATCCTTCCAGTACAGATTCCCTAAGAATGGGAATACAGACGCATATTTAAAAAAATGTGTATTATGTATACACATATATATGAACACATACATATACAAATATATTATAGATACACCACTCTTTTATACTTAAATTTTTTTTTTATTTTTGAAGCATATTGTACCAAACATCTCTTGAATTTCAAAATAAACATATTTAATATTGGTGAAACTGGAAACAGCTTCCAAAATTTCAACAGGGAAAAAAGTTTGAAGCTACAAGCACTTATTCAAATCAATAATACTATGACAAATCCAAATAAGTCAGTCCTAAATGGAAACTGAAAACAGTTCTAAGAATAATTAAAACAACTAGGACTTTATAGATGCATCTCGTGTTATACTCTACCTTCAGAAAAATTACTTTAAATCACAAAGATAAACTCTGAATAAGTAAACCATGTGTCTAAAGACAAAACATAAAAGGCATTTTAGGACATTTAGTCATTTTAAAGGTCTATAAGTGATGTTAAAAAAATTTTTTTCCATGCTATAAAAATTTAAAGAAACTGAAAAAAAAAGCCACAAATTTTAAAAATTGTTCAGTGAGCCCCCTAACAATAGGATATAAAAAGATATATACATTTTTAGTATTTTAATAGCCACCATGAACCTTGGATCCCAGAAATTGCTACACGTGAAACAAATTGGCTGCTAACTAAGCTTTGGTAATTATAATACTTATTGTGATCTTTAAACTCATATTTATAATAAGAACAGCTGTAGATAACATTTACAGTAATTTGTGGCTATTAAATAAACCTTTATGAAATAATTAGCAATTATGAAAGTCCCAATTTCCTTTGAACTCAATGTTTACAAAAACAAAATGAAAAGCCTGTTCATCTCTTGTGCATTGAGTATGATTTGTGAAATGCAGCATGCTGAACTTGACATACATCAGTTTACTTAGAACTCTGTCAAAAATCCAGAAATGGAAAGGGAGAAAGAATTAAAATAAGAGTTCCAAGATTTTAGTTCCTAGTTCTAAAATATTCTGCACTCTCAGCAAATTAAAATCCTTTCCCCCAATCCCACCACTTTTGAAACCTATGGCACAGGACCGTATCAACACATCTAAAATTCAAACAGTGAATCAACGTACACCTTGCCGGGGGCAAAGGAGACTGTTTCCACAGGACTAATCTAGGGTAGGAATGGTTAAGAAATGGAATTTTAGAAATCAGGGACGGCAAAGATGAATTAAGTCATGGAGTCTTTCCCCTGGGTGGGGGAAAGCACAGGGTAAATACTTTGGGTTTTATCCAGTCTACATCTAAATTCCACAAAGGATGGAATTCTTAACACTCTGCTTGGAAATATATCTACGACATAACAGATTTCACTGTCAGGAAACGCCTCTCTTCCCTGATATTCAGATTGCATGTCCTTTTGTGTACTTTATACTATCTCTACTAAATCACATCTCTGCACCATGCTTTCTAACTCTTTTCATGGTATTTATACTACTCACTTAACTCACTTTTGTCCCGTTCCCAATGTTGAGTAGAGAGAGCCAAATTTCACATTAATTTGAATCTGATCTATTCATTCCTCATAAACTAACTCTTTGAGATATCAACTTTAGTTCTCTCTCTGCTATCTTGCTAGCAAGGTGTCGCTCACATGAGAAGTTTTTATAGGGGAAGGGGAAATACAAAGATCAAAAACAGAAAGATAGAGGAATATGTTCTTTTTAAGATGTAAAGACTTAGGATATATAGAAAGCTCTCATCAGGTTAAATAATGAACTTACTCTTTACAAATCATATTAAAAAGATGATTTATTTTTTCACCCAGAGACTCACTGAACATCACCATATTCTAGATTTCTTCTTTCCCAGTTTCTATAGTAGCTATCATAAAACTTTTCTTTCAATTTATCCTTCTATAATCTTCATACATTTTCAAGCTTCCTAGGGCCCCACACTATTTTCTAGATCTCCTTCCAATTTTGAAATAATCATAAATTCAACAATGTCTTTTTTATCTCCCTTTTAAAATCACTCAATACACAGATGCGATACAGATGTAATAATCTTTTAATCTATACAGTCGTTTCATAACTTAAGAAATTCCAGTAAAATTAGGAAAACGTTGCAATTCCAACAAGTGAAATCATAAGGCTTACAAGGATACCATATGATAAAAATTTAAAGTGTCCATATAATAAATACACATATGTACATTTCTATAGCACAGATTCCAAGTTTTTCAGGTATTGCTAGGAATGAAAAATAAATTAAAGATCCAACTACTCCATACATACTTTAATGACATTAAAGGGGAGAAGCATATGTAGTGATGGAAATGAAGACAGTATTAAACATTTATGATTCCTAGAGAGTATGCAAACTGATGACTCAAACAGTCTTCTGTTACATTTTACCAAAGTCCTCATTTGATTATATTAGGTGCCTTTCAGATTAAACTACTCAATTCTAAGACATTGCTTTTTTCTTCCCTCAAGATGGAAAGATGCACATGCAGTTTAAAAAAAAAAAATCATTGTTCCAAGGTCAATATATATATATATATATATATATTTATCAATATCAATATCAATAATTGAACCCTCATGGAGCCAGATTCTTTTGGCCCTTATAGTTTACACACCAATCCTTCACTGGTTAGCAAAAATCTGAGTAATTAAGCTTCAAAATATCTAAGTAAAGGTTAGATATTAAATACTAAAGTTCATATGAATGAAAATGGGAACAAATTCATTCAATGATGATCAAAAGAAAAAAAAAAAAGCTAGTAATCTGACTGGGCACCTCACATGAACACTGGGCCAGAAAAAAAATTCTTAATGTAAATTTTAAAAAAATTAAATTTAAAAGTAAAAAACTAAAACCAAAATCAAAGGCGCTCCTCCTCTCCCAAAGCAGACAACCAATGCATATTCCTCAGGAACTCTCTTGAATTTCACCTTCTTCCTCCGAAGAAAGTGCTGGATTTTCATTGCCAAAACTCTCAGTAGATTCACTTGTCTCTGGAAAAGTAAAGATATAGTCATATATTTACACTATTGCCGATTTGACTGTTGTCAGATCTCCTTTTCTTCTCCCTCATAATGAATTGGGAAGAGTGCTCTACCTCACTGGGCCCCACAAGTCAGATCCCCCTGCCAACAACTGTGATGTACATCCTGGCCATGATAAACAAGAATCCCAGGGACTGAAAGTGGCAATTACTTTGTGAGGTAACATCCTTCCTGAATGCAGGGAGGACTCGGGAATGGTCACTTCACAGTGTGGTTATGATTCCATGCTAGTGGCTTTGAACAGATCACTATTATTACACAGGATATGCAAGGGTGGTTGGAATAAATTTTTCCAAGATTTCACTTTTTCTTGTTTTCTGCAAAAAACCCTGAGAGCTCAGGGTACATTCATAAAATGTGGGCCGATAGCCTAGCTAGAGCATGAGCTCCTAATAAATGTTGGAGTAAAGTTTTGGAAGTCCACAGATCCTGGGCAAGAGGGAAAGGCAAGAGGAGAAGCACTAAATAAATGTGTTACCTGGAGTGGTATTCCAGCAACCAAGACCCACGATAACAACAACAAAAAAAGCCATCTTTCCTCTGACTAACCCTCCTTCCCCCCCACCCCCAACCTCTTTTAATTTCTTATGAAACAATAAAAGCCCGATTCAAGGGGTGGCACATGATCTGAGCAGAGGAAAGCTGTTCTGTGCTACAGTCTCCATTTTAAAGTAACTTTTTTTTAAGCCAAGAAGGCAGTGACATTTCCTAATCTTGGGTTTTATGTGTAGAAATATAACAAAGCTGACATTTTTTTTTCCCATTAAGTTAATGGTCCTCTACACCACAGGGATCAAATCCATTGCCCAGAGCAGGAACCCTTAAGGATAAACCAGATTAAAAATATAATTAGAAAATGTTTAACAAAATAAATCAAAATGCAATACAAGGGAATGTTAATGTGCTGTTTTCTAAGTCCACCTGAGGCCCAGAGGGATAAGTTTCCATTAGAGTTTGGCCTAACAACACTTTACCACTGCTTAGAGAAAGATATTAGATTGATTACTGCCCAATAGCTTTGGGGAACATCCTGGGGACTTTCTGAACCCAAAGCCTCTTTCCAGGCCTGCACTCCCCTACATGAGATGTTTTTCATCATTTGAATGTAGTCTTCTTGAAGGCAGGGACTGTTTCTTTTAGATTTATATTCCCAAAATGTGACATGGTAGCTGGCATATTAGTTAACTAATTAACACAAGGTGTTTTCTTCATTTATGTGGGTTTGCTCCCCTATGGCCATTCAGGTTTCCTAGCTTCTCTTCTGAACTGCCTTTACTTTGACCCAACCTGGGAGATGCACTAAATACAGTGACCATAGATGGCAAAAAATGTAGGTGGACGGGCTACAATGGTGAACTGATCTTAACAAAGACAAAATTTAACAGGTTCTGCCTGAATCTGGGTAAAAAAGAAAACATCCATTGTCAAGTCCAGGAAAATGAGGGCTGCTCAGAAGGCAATTTATAAGAAAAAAAAAAAAAAGACAAAATAAATCTTGATGTTCTGGTGAATTTCAAGGTGAAGGAGTCAGTCAGTACAATGGCAAAGTGGGTAAGGTACTTGCCCTGGGATAAAGAGCAATACAAAACCATGGCGGCCCTCTCCTCCCACAAGAACGTCAGCTCTAGGAGGGCAGGGCCCATCTTTTCCCCAGCATGGAGCCAAAACTCAGTACAAAGGAAGCACTTAAATCCCTCAGAAGAGTATAACAAGTACAGATAATAAGTGAATTCAAGGCAAGTGCCGAGGAAGGGAAGACTAACAATTGGAACAAGGGTGTCAGGGGGAGGCTGGGTCAATTCCTTGAGGGGTCTGACAGGAGGACCACGATGAGTGCACTAAGCTGTGCTGTGGGCACAGGCAGGCCACCTCATACCGGAAAACCAAGGAGGCTCAGGCCCCCATGCCCCATCTGAGGGCACCTAAGCTGGGAGGGAAGGTGCCCTCTGAGGACTGGCCTTGGGCTCCCTGGAGTCTCAGCTCCTTCCACAAACTGTGGGAATCCTCACAGAAGCAAGCAGAGCTTCAAGGCAGGCCCAGCAGCACCCGGCTAATAATATCCGGGAGACGGGAACTCGGGTCTTTCTGGGTCTGCCGCAGGCTGAGCCCCTGCTCTTCTCCCTCCTTCAGACTGCACGGCTCTCTGGCTGCCCCTTCTTGGTCAGAGCACAATGCTGCTACTGTTGGAATGTATCTAGGAGGGACACTGGAGGCAGATATCTACAAACTCTTCTATTAGAAGATGGCAGAGTTGGGGGCAAATTTGAGAATCATCAACTACTTAAGAATTCTGTAAAAAATGAGATTACATTTACCCAGCTTGGCCCTGAGGGGCACAATTAGGAACACAAAAGGCAAACTGAGGATGAGGGGAAAGACACTGGCTGGGAGTAAGAAAGGCTCTGTAATATCCAGAAGGACAAACACCAGTTATGAGAAGAAGAATGTCATCTTTGCTATTACTGGGGTTGGCCGGACCAGAACACTTGCTGAAACCCCTCCCAACTAAGGCACTGGAATTCTTCTGCTCCTAGTTTGTAACTGGAAATGGCACAGATCTGAGCATCTTCGTGGATTGGTTTGAATACAGGCTACTCCCAAAATAATAATTTTCTGAAGGAAAAATTGAGCACACACCAAAATATAATTACCCCAAATCGCATCATAAAAATAGGTACTTAAAAATAGTGATTTTACAAAAAAAAAAAAAAACAAAACCTAACAATTTTACAATTTCAAGCTGATTTTTCCCTTCATTGCTGTCTTGCTCTGTTATTTTTGTTGTCATTCTCTTCAGAGAGTGACATTTAGAATCCCACTCAGTCCTTTGCATATGTTAGACCTGGGTAAAAAGTGTGGTCTTTCTTTAGACTAATATGTTAAAATAGTCTCACTTTTGTCAAGTACAGGTCACTTGCATTGACTCTATAGTGAGGGCTTTTTCTTTTAATTTAAACAAAGGTAATCAGCACAATTCCTTCGATGTGCTAATAAACACTGAGCCATTTTCTTTTAGATTTAAAAGAACCAACAACAAACTCAATTTACCTAAGGTCCCATCAATGAAGGCAGACTTTTCAAAAGCAACTTTTGGCAACCTATGACCATAAAAACATTTTAACAGAAGCAAAGTGTGAAAACTGCTGAATCCCAGCCCAGAACCACATTTCATCTCCCCACCCCCCACCACTGTAGCTACAGCCAAAGTGAAGAGAGACACCTTGTACTTTAAATTCAAGACCAACAATTTAACATTTTGTCTTAGGAGAGGGGGAGGAATTCCAAAGCCTTTCCAAAGAAAATGCTGTCTTTGGTTCTTCCCAATTCCTAAATCTAGGCTATTAGCAAGACCACCCTGGCAAAAATCCCATATTCCAAGAGCATACAAAGAAGCAGCTTCTAACTGCTCATACAGGAAGACCTCACAATGATTTCTGAGGCCTTTATAGATCATTGACAAAATGAGAATCAAACCTTTCATGTTTTTGGTTTCCTCTGCTATAATCTCTTGTAGTAAAAGCATAGCACCCAGAGAACCTTCCATACTCATCAGAAAATGCCAACTCTGGACTTCACGTATACTCCTAAAGCAGCCCTTTATTCCCACATTTCTACAGGAAGCCCTACTTTCACTGGCATTCCTAAACAAGGTGAAAAAAGAAGCTGTGTGTGATGTGTTTATTTACACAGACATGTTTGCCCTGGCTAGTACTATACAGCTTTCAGTAAAACCAACGTTTAGACAGAATTGTATGAAGATATTAATAAAAGAAATTAAGTTATTACCTAAGATTAAAAATAAACTTGTCATTCAAAGCTAACATGATTTATTTTGAGCATTATAAAATAATATAGCTACAAAAGTATATATATATATATATATATATATATATGATACAAGAGGTTATAGTATTTGGGGATCTGCAATTTATAACTAAGGAATCTCAAAAGTTTGTTCCAAGTAATGTCTGCCAAATTTTGGTCATTTTTGAAGATATGTCTTTCACTACTAATTCAATAAAAAAAAAGATGTGTCACAAACAGGAGGGAAAATATAACTAATTCAAATCCTATTATAGGAAAAAATCTTGTTAGAATAAAGATTTTGTTGCTTACACATTTTGTTTATGTAAGAATTAGCAGGATTTGTGGGATAAAATAATTAAGTCTTCTCCAGTCTCTTAAAGGTGTTTGGCTTATAATTATAATTTGTATCTGTAATGTTATCTTGTGGGCCTGAATAAAGCAAATGTGAAGCAAAAAAGTTCTAACCTATACAAAGTTACTGAATCTTCCTTTTAAAAAAATTTCCAAGCTTAATTTAATGTACAGATTGGGAATATAAAATAAGTTATGATCAGAAAAGGAGGGATGGTCAATTGATTATCCTTCCTTCCCCTCCCCCTATACAACATTAAGAGATCTAGAGGAAGTTTTTCTGAGGGATGGACCTCTCAAAGGAAGCCATGGACAAACTTATGTAAGATCAGGAATGGATGAGTTGTAATTTATACTATTATGAGAGAGGAAGGGCAGGGGAAACAAGCTTTTATTAAGCATCTCTTTGCCAGACATTATGCTAAGCGTTTTACAAATATTACCTCATTAGATCCTTAGAACAACTTTGAGAGGTAGACAGACAGATCCACTGACATATCAAAAGTGAAATTAAAGCTAAGTCAGAATGTACTTTCAGAATGCAAGTTCTAAAAGTACATTTGATTGGTCAAAAGTGAGGCTGCAAAGGAAGCCAAGGAAGCAGAAACAAGAAACAAAAAGTCAGTGGGTTTAGGTAGCGGAGAATGGGAGAAGTGGAGAGGGACAAAGGACCAAGATAGGACTACTGCCTAAATACAAAGGTAGCCATCAAGTCAAATTACTTAAATAAACTCATGAACAACCCTACTTCGACACAAGACCCTAACAAAAGCAATCTAGAGAGTATGTGGAACAGGTCCCCAGTTAAAGAGATGCCAAGAAACCCAAGGTGGCTTGTCTGCAAGAGCGGGCACTTGGGACTGCCCGGCCAGAAGCTACAGAGTCTAGGAGGTAAAAGAGAAAGGTCAGTGAGTGCACTCCCTGGGCAGCCTGCTGCCCTTCCCTGGGAAGGCAAGGAAGGAGAGGTGAAATAGAGTTCACTCCTTGACACAGGTGGAGAAAAGCCTGATTCTCCAAAGATGTTTCAGGGGGATCTGAGCAGAACAATTTTTTCCATTACTATAAGTGTGTGATAGGAAACAAAGATCACCAGCACCTGAAAACATTACATTACCAACTATGTAAGATCAGGTAACATCAGGCGATGCTAACCAAGTTATAAGACAATTTTAAGCTGACAGCTTCTCATGTTGGAGAACATTACATTTATTAATTTTAAATAAATCATCAAAATATTCCATAGCTTTCTAAATAGCCACTGCTTTATACAACAAAAGGAAAAGAAATAAAAAGAAAGGGTTTAAAACGATATACTTAACAGAATATTCAATAAAGCAGAATTGTTTATTTCTTGGCAATAGTTAACTGACAATTAAAAAGTAAATTAACAAAAATGCTCTTTTCCCCATCATTTAATACAGGTGTATTCTTAATTATTATTTATTTTGTGGAATTATATAAACACAGCATAATACTTAAACATTAATTTTCATTTACCTTGGCCAAGGATTATCATGTCATTCTTAGATCCTTTCAATACCACATGTAATGTTGGGTACTCAATCACCACTTTGTCCTTCAAATTGTCTGTGAGACTTTGACAAGGATCCAGTTCATAATACCTTTAAAAGAAATTAAGGTTAGAAAATAAGTATTTAGGGATGAAGAAAAACAAAAAACAAATAGCAGCATTCTGGAACCAAAACACATGAAAATGAAAGCCTTTATAATAAACTTTATGGATTTTAAGTTTGATTACTTCTCAGAGAAAACCCAACAAAGATCATATGATGAGAAAGAAGTAAATTCAGACTTTTGACTAAAAGTAAGGTTATTTTCACTGATGACCTCTTTAGTCTATTCTTCAGATGTCTCCTATTGAAAGATTTTGAACTCAGAAGGCTAAACTTGGTCTCAATTCTGACCACTTGCCACTGAGGCAAAATGGAGTTAAGCACTTTCCCTCTAAATAGTAGCAAGAGAAGACCTTGATCTTTGGATGATCATTCTATTACTTAATGAACAAGTATTATTCATTGTCATTCAGGCACTGAATGCTACAAGTACAAAGAATGAAATAATCCTTAATCACCAGATTGAAAAAAATAACACACATATACAAAGGCTGAAGGCTAGTTAGAGAAAACAGTCTTTTCCCCAAAGTAAAATGGAGTTGGTCTTATGAAATTTTAATATATTAAAAATTAGTTGGCATTTTCCAATTACTAAATGTTTTTACCTTTGTCTACTGACAATTCATACATTAATGTTGAAGGAGACTGAAATTATTTTACCATTAAAATGATTAAATAGAAAAGTATGAAATTTGTTCAACAAAGGAAACATCAAGGATATACAGAAGCTGCACATAATGGGACTTGAGGAAAACTAAAATGAAAGCAATAGCAGTTTCTCTTCCCCTCTTAGATTAAAACATCATGAAAATATCTGGTTTCATATTCCTCTTGACCAAAAATAATTATGACCTATTCTAAGAAAAATATTTTAGCAAAAGACAGAATCATACCCCAGCCTCAAGTACCTTCACTACACTTGAGTACCAATGTACTAACTTAAATGTTTTAACTCAGTCATTAAAACACATAGCTGTGAGCTCTATAACCATAGCTGCTTTATAGCAATGTCTTACAAATATTAACAAAAAAGTTAGCCATAAAGCTAAAAGTAATCCAAATGCCATGTCAGATTTCTATTGACTCATGATTTAGATGAGATATTTTATGGTGCCCAGCAAAGAACTTCAAGAACCTAAAGCACTTGCACTTTAGCAATAATTATGTAACAATCACAGGAGATGACCCGAGTTCAGAAATCAGTTAATTGGTGAGCCTTTCAATTTGAATGAAAAATCACTCATTTCAGAATTCAGTTGATGACACAGAGCTCTCTCTCTTTGCCCTTCAAAAATCTGCTATTTCCTTCTTTTTTTAGTCTAATATATTTTAATTCCTATTAGCTGGCTTGATTAAAGGTAATATGTTTCAGCCCAGCAAATGAAGAAAATTAAAAAAAAAAATTTTTTTTAAGTTATTTAATCAAATCTCTTCTCTGAAATTAAGTCCTACCAGATCTGGTAAGTAGTGACCTAGTGTTTCTGCTAGAAGATTTTCAGTAACTGGAAACCCACAACCTTTTGAGGCAGCTTTCTACTTTTGTACAACTCTCATTATTAGAATAGAAATACTTTCCTACGGTGGCCTGAAATTTGTCCCTTTGAAGCTTCCACCTGTTGCTCTCTGGAGCTAACCAGGACACAATTCGTTAAAGAGATGACCAGGTTAATGTAAATGAAAGAGGCTTAAGAAGTCCAGGGCTGAATTCCTTGTTTCTTAGGGAATCTTGAGCTCTTTTTGAAAATTAGCTCAAATGCCATTTCCTAAAGAAAACTACCCAAATACCTTACACCTACCTTGTCAGTGCACTGAAAATTTCTTTAAGTTTTGTAGATATTTTATATTATTAGCATACATGATTTCCCTGTTGATGATTAAGTTTCATGAAGATAGGGATTATTGTCACTGTAGTCCTGGCACCTGATGCAACCTCTGACACATAATGAATACTTAATAAATGCATGTTAAATTACATTTGGTCAAGCTATTTAACTGTATCACTGCTTCTAATTTGCAAAATCAAATTGATTCCTCCTCATATCCGGCACCTATCCAAATTTTTACAATGACTGTAAAAGCTCATGAAATAGTTTACCTTTATCTTCTTCTTGCACTAATCTGAATCTATATGCTACGTACATTTCAATTTACTGGGCTAAATATAAACATTCTATATTTAAATCCACAGAACGACATAATTCTCTGCACTTTAATTTCCTCACCAAAAAATGTAGTGATTGGACTATCTAATCTCTGAAGATGGTTTTCCCTTCCACTAAATTAACTGATGTGAAAAAATGTAAGTAGTAAGATATCCATCAACTAAACACAGCCCTTGAAATTTCATTCTGTGTAATCATGTTTCTCAATCTAGAATTCTCGATAAATTTACTAGCATTTAGAAGGGCAAAATTGAGTTTCTAATCTTTTTTTTTTCTATTACCTTTAATGAGATCAATAAAAATGTACCAAACACCAGAAATTTTTGAAAAATAATGCTTTTGAACACAATTTTTAACACTATCGAGCTGAATCAAATTGCTCCTAAATCAAATGCAAAGTGTTTAAAATTCACTAAAATTTTACTGTTCTGCAAAACAAGGTGAACTTGTATCAGGAACTAAGTTATGTAAACAATGAAAAAAACTGGAAGGAAAATAAGCGGAGTGGAAAAATTTAACTTTAAAGTCAAAATGTTATACAGAAATGAGAAGGCACTTAAAAAAATTTTAGCTTAAAAGAATAAAATCTCATAAATTTACTATTAGATAATCCAAAAACCAACTAAATGCAGATGAAATAGATCCAATTCATTCCTGGTACTGTAATATTTTTGTCCAAATATTTCTATGTGACAATTTCTGGAACTCAGAATGTCCCAGTACTATTAGAAACAGACCTCGTCTATGAGTTAACATTCCTTTAACCTATTTCTTATACTCCATTACATTAAAAAGAATCTGATTCCTATCATTTTTTGCATTTGAATTTTTTTAGTTCATATAACTACCATTACTCATGCTGGGGAAAAAAGGACACACTTAGAGCAGAGCTTATCTTCCAAACTTTGTGGTGAAGTTTGGAAGATCTCTTTATTGGAAAAAGAGCCCTTAATATGAATTTTCCAAGTGTGAAGATGTCTGAACCTTGCTTTTTCATGTGATAAGAGTTCAACAATTTTACAAAAGGTATAAAAAATAATCATCATTTTGCAATGTAGAAAGGCCATCATAGATACATTATTTATAAAATGGTTCTTATAAGAATGTAATTTGATGAATCCTGAAATGCTGAGGCTACTTCATCACATATTCTTTCAAAAATGTTTATTAGATATGTAGTATGCTGGTACATTCTGTTTCTCATCTTTACTCATTCCCAAATCTGTTCTTTACTATTGCTTCTTTAATAATCTGATGTTTGTAATTAAATAAGAGGTATTGTCCTTTAAGGGGACAAATCATAACCCAGGTATCACTAAGTGCTCTTGTCCAAGTGCACACACATCTACTTACTTGGGACTTTCTTCCAGATCCAACACTACACAAATACGAACATGGCATATCAATTCCATGATCTGACCATTGGATTTTTTATTCATAACCCTCTCCCCCACGATTGTTTCCTTTACGTTACTGCTTGTGCACAATAATCTTCTTAGGACATATGTAAGACCATTTAGGACTATCACACACTTCTCCGATGCTTTTTGGGTGACTCACAAGAACTACGAATCTTTGGAAGCAGAAGAACTACATGATTTCCAGTCATACAAAATCTCCAGGGGAATACTGGTATTTGAAAGATGAACCTTTATTTCAGGAAGACGGTAGGGAGATCATGAAAAGCATCTGTCAGCTTCCCATAAAAATCAGATGCATCAAGCTTGATTCCTTCCCTTCTCATGACGGCCCACAGTCAACCGGAAACATCATCTGTCATCGATCCAACTGATAGTTCAGCCAAAATCTTTTGAATGATTACAGATCTTATTTAGGAGGCTATGTAATGTTTTAAGGAAGTACAGTACAAACAATATGATGTCAGTGTGCATTGGGGGAACTCCCATCTATAGCAAAGTTGGGTTTTTTTTAGCCTTTTTTGGTGCTATGGACCCCATTTAGCAGCAGTCTAATGAAACCCATCAACCTTTTCTCAGAATGTTTTTAAATGCATTAAGTAAAATATGTAAGATTACAAAATGGAACCAATTATGCTGAAGTAGCTATTGAAGTATTTTATTTTTAAAGTTCAAAAGGTAAAGAACTACAAATTCAAAAGGAAACCCCTCTTTTATGTGTAGTCTTTTACTATAAGACAAAATATCTTGTGTAGTGAATACAGACACAATTGAAAAGATTGTCTCCCTTTTTTATGCTTTACTTGACTTTGATAGGGCAGCTAGGATAGCACTAGCTATCATTAGGTAGTAGTGATAGAGCACTAGATTTTGAATCAGAAAGACTCATTTTTCTGAGTTCAAATCTGACCTCAGACATTAGCTGTGTGATCCTGGGCAAGTTATTTAACCATTTGCCTCAAGTTTCCTCATCTGTCAAACAAACTAGAAGAAATAGCAAACCATTCCAGTATCTTTGATTTAAAAAAAAATCCAACAAACCCAAATGGGGTCACGAAAAATATAATGACTGAAAAACAACTAAACAACGAGTGTCTGTAATAACTAGAGGATCTGTTAAGGGTCAGGTCAATTCTCTGAGAGCCTCCACAGCTGCGGATCATAATATCTGAAGGAATTGCAAGGTAGCCCTTTGCTGACACAGATGTTGTGGACTGGGAACAAGATAAATTGGAGGCAGAGGGAAGAGGAGAGAGGTCAAACAATGCAATGGCCTCTCAATCAGAGTGGTCAGAGAACAGCATCTGCCTCTCACTCTCCTTGTATCATCCTCTCACAAGAAGCGATCCATTCTGGGTTGGATCTCCAGCAGTCACTGTCAGGTGGCTCCCATGTATTTCAGAAGCTCTCCCATGTATTCCAATAAAGATCAAACAAAGTTCTTTGAAAAATATTTGATAATTTGACAAACTTGCGGAATACCATAAGGGAGAAAACTTTTAAGGCAATGGTTTATATTGAAAAAAAAAAAATGTTTTTATGTAGTCAACAAACAGTAAATAGTAAGAGTCTTATTTTTTCCCAGACCCTTCATCAGACTATATGACTTACAGAACAGCATTTCCCAAAAGTATGAGTAGGCAACATAAAAAGACTCACTCCTCAATGAGTCCATATATTATATAGAGATAGGGACAGAGAAATATAAGTGGGTAGATTACTGGATGTTCTGAGGTCTTTTTAAACAGTAAGTACATCCAACATCTCTATTACTATTGTGTCTTTCAGATATCTGAGAATCAAATCCTTTGATATTCTCTAACTCATTATTAGAGACCTATTCTGTGAATACTAATTTGCCTCCCATTTTCATTAGTGCCTCTTCTATGTTCTTAGGGATGGGGAATTGTAAAAACTTTCAAACTCTCTGTTTTGGTCCGTTTCTTAGTTTTTTTTTCCAGTTTCATCCTTAATTGTTCTTGATATGATTAGGATTAACTGAATCTCAACAAGGTTTTTGTACACTTTAATTCTTTTCACAGCTTCTATATCTATCTATTCTATATACTCACTATATCAACCATATTTCTCTGCAAGATTTTATAGGTTTTCTGATATAAACTATATTGGTCTTAGCCATCTTTCTTCTCTACTTAGGATTATTACAGATAAATGAGAATTATGTTCTCCACTCAACTTATTAAGTGAACCCTGTTTACTGAGGTACCTAATACACACATGGAATATTAGCAAAAACTTTCACACAGCCTTTTTATTGCTGATTTTCTCTTTTCTCAGGCATAACATTTCAATTCTCAGGTCTCTATTATCAGTGCTCCTTAAATAGTAATATAATTCATCAACAGATTTTAGTTTCAAAACTGGTTTCATCCAAATACCTTGTGCATAACTATTAATATCTTTTTTTTTTTTTTAAAGTCTTGTGATGTCACCAATAGTTCCTACTAGGAACTTCTAGCAACATAAATAACCATCTTTCCTACTAATTATTTTAGAATTTTTTTTGTATATATTTCCTATTACTTAAAAAAATCTTATAAAGCTTAGTCAAAATCACATAGTAGGATGTGTTAGAAATGAGACCTGAACTCAGATCTTTTTAATTCTAAGATTTATTTTCTACCCACTAAGCTAGGCTATTATGTTATTTTGAAAATAAATCCTACAAATCTAAATAGCTAAAATATCAGCCAACAAAGTTACCTCAGACACAAAATTGACCATGTCTCTTCTGCTTATGTACCTTCAGAGGCTCCCAAAAACCTGTAAGATATTAAACTCCTTGGGTTGGAAAAAGTCAGCTCAAAGGCTGGCTTATTACCCATTTATCTTCCTTTGGATATTTTTATGATAATCTAACTGGTCTCCTTACTTTTCCTTAAATAATGCATTCTTGATTCTGCTGTGGCCAAGATTAAACCCTTCAACTTAAGCGTTGGATTCCTGGAATCTCTACCTCTTTCAAAAATTTTTTGATGCTCTTTGTCATCATCTTTTCACTTTAAGATTATCCCATCTATATTTATCTATTCACTGAGTTTGAGTAGAATCATAGGTCCTTAATAAGGAAGACTTGGAGAAAGGGAGGCAGCACACTGGCATATTCATAAAGCTATATGAAAGAGTAGGATTAGACATTCCCATTTTTAGGAGGCAAAGTAATAAATTTTATAAGAGGTAATATTAAAAAGTATATATCTTCATGTCTTATCTTTTCCTATTTTCAACTGCTCTAATTTGTTACTGACTCCAAACTTACTCAGATGAGTTAGTTGATGGTACGACTATACACAGCTAGTTTAGAGACAACAAATTGGTAGCTGTCTTCTCTATGGTAAGTAAAAAAAAAAATTTTTTTTTGCATTATTATTTGGTGCTCACTGTAGCTGATGCCTCTCATCTCTCCTTTTTACCTATGTCTCAGAAATGCTTTTTGTTAATTGTTAATTACATCTCAGGCCTTTCTGCACCCATTCCTCCAGGATCTTCACTCATATCAAGGAGAAACAATAACATTTGATACAGTGACGAAATCTCACAATGTGTATACTTATTTCCCAGACTCTCAGCTATAAAGGAGGCATTTCATTCTTTTTTTCTTCATTTTTTTAGTTATCCAAAGTTCAGTATCACTCAAGGATCTTTTCATTTATTTTAAATGAATTTAAATATTTTAAATGAAAAGATTTAATTATCTCAATTTCTCCATTTGTAAACCTTTCATTTTCTTTTCTTCTTATTGAACAATAATATTCTATTACATGCATGGACTATAGTTTTTCATTCATTCCTTTTTTATTTTGTTGCTAGTTTTTTGCTATCTCAGAGTATTGTCTGTGGCCTTCTTGGGAGCACAGGCCTATTATTGGAGTTACTTAATGTAATCCAAATGTTGAATTACAAAATAAAATTTACTCATTTTTCTTGCTTGATTCCAAATATCCAGAATGATCAAACCAATCCACAATTCCTCCAACTGTGCATTCATGTGCTTGTCTTTCTAGAGAGCCCACCAACATTGACTACTTTCTTTTGGGGGCATCTGCCAGTTTCTAAGATGGAAGATGAATATTACAAACTGTTTTACTTTGTATTTCTCTTATGATTAACTCTTTGGAACATGATTTCCAGTCATTTACACTACATGATTCTTTAACCCTTTTCATACAATATCTTTTGGCCTTTGTACACTGATTTATTATTGGAAAAAAGTGCTTAGTTCTATATTTGTGTTAGCACCTATGTATTTCAGAGATGAGTCTTATGCTGGTGACTGTTAATAATATCTTTTCCTATTCATTACCTTTTCTTTTTCTGTCTTCAGTGCCATGTAAATCTTTTAAGTTTCATGTAATCAAAACCATTTTTTATTTAGCTATTTTTTTCTATTCTTCAGTTAAGAATTTTTTCCCTAACCAGAGCCAAAGTACTTTTCTTGTTGTTTTTAACTTTTTTTTTTTAATGATCTAACATTCTACTCATGTCAATACACATTCAGAAGTTATTCTATTTTCTTAGCAAAAATGTTTATGACATAAAATTGAAACAAGGTTTTAATACAGTGTCCACAAATCTCTTTTCTTTTTCAATTCTGATCCATATTTTCTAAACTTTTCTAACATGTTGAATTCTAAATGGCTCTACTTTACTCTTCTATGCCCACCTTTGCTTTAAAATCCTATTAAAGTATATGCTCATTGAAACTGTTGGGTATTACTAAGTTCTTTATACAATTTCTCTATTTCCTTATCCTTGGCAACAGATGTTGATGCATAAGCTGCAATTAACTTCATGGTGGTCTTTTTGCAAATGCTGAAATATGAGAAGATGAAGTGTCTGTGAAATTATGTTTGTTTTTGCCTCTAAAAGGAGAAAAGCAATTTGGCCAATTCCTTTTACTTGTTTTTCGCAGGAGAACCTGTTCCTCCAGATAATATTGATTTGATTTTGTCTTATGTTTTACATAAAATGCAAATATTCAAATTGATGATTAGTTCATCTAGTAGTATGTCAACTGGCAAGGATCTTACATCAAAGATACTGACTAATAAGTTAACATTTATAGATGGTTTAAAATGGAGTTGAATATGATTGTTATTACCAAAGTATACTTTCTTCTCTGGATTGATTACAGGAAATGTCAGTGGTACTAAAGAAATTCCAAAAGGGAAATTAGGAAAAATAATGTAAATGAGATCTAAAAAGAAGTGGCTTGCTTTTGATTTTTTAAAATATTCCCTCACCACAAAGTTACATTCAATAAGTTTGCATAGAAGACAATAGAACGCAGCTGAAAATAGTTAAGAATGTGCTTAGAAATCCTGGAATTCTTTTAATGTTCTGTGATAGATTTAATATTGTATCATTATCATTTAAATAGTCTTCATTTCCAAATATCTAAGTTTCTTTTTCGGGTAAGGTGAAGACAAAAAGAAATCCCAAATTAACAAGTACAAATCAGTAGCACTAAAAAGTATAATTTTCATTCTAAGGTACAAACTGGCAATTCTATTCTTCAAAGTATTATTATTATTATTAATCCTTCTTCCTCTAGTTATTATTCCAACTTAAGAAAATAACAATTTTAATGCATAAACTTTTAAAAATAAAAATATGCATTAAAACTTAAGAAAAAAAAAATCTAGATTAATTAATATATTTGGAGAAAAGGTCTATAGGTTTTACCAGTCTACCAAAGGTTTCCACAAAAAAGATCAAGATCTGATCTAATCAAATCCTCTCACAGAAGCTGAAACTTAGGAAGTTAAAGTGATAAAAGGAGGAAGGACAATCAAATTCAAAAGCAAGTCTATCTCCAAATCTACCACTCTTTCTACTGTGCTACTTACTACACACAACACTTGAAACTAGATCTGCTGTTATCAAAACAGTCACAGTCAGAAGCATTTATTTTCTTGTTTTTTGTTATTTGTCCTTATGATCTAATTGTTTATAATGGGCACAAAAAATGAATGAGGGGAAAAGAAAAAACACAACTTAATATTACAAGTGGACATCAGCTTTACACACACTCTCTTGAGACAAACACTTAAATGACTGTGATTATGTACAAGGCAGCTAGGTCTGATGTCCTACATGGAGTAAGGAATTAAGGCATTAGCTAGACAAAAATTTGTCTGAAAGAACTCTTTAGGTCAACAGTATGATATAGCAGGCAAGGAAGCTACGGCAGACAAAGAAGCTAATGTGACTTGAGGATGCATCGAAATTTTAGAGGTACAGATTCCAGGAACAAGATGATAGTCCTATGGTACTGTCTTAACAAAGTATAACTAAAATGTTATATTCATTTCTAAATGACACATTTTAGGAAGGATATTGATAGTCTGGAGAATTTCCAGAGGAGAGGACTCAGATTGTGAAAGTACTGAATTCACGCCAAAGGATAGTTTGAAAGATCTAGAGATGTGAAAGCTACAGAAGAAAAGGCCCAGAAGACATGATTTATCAATTATTCAAGAGACTATTATATGTGGGGAAATAATTATCTTTTTCTGTCTTAGAAAGTAGAGCTAGGAGCAAGGGATAGAAATTATAGAAGCAAAGTCAGGCTTGATGTAAAGAATAATTTCTTTAAGTCAGAGCTAGTCTGAGCACCCTTGGGAAGAAAGCAGGATGAGACGGAGAGTCAAAGATAACTTCTGTTTCACATATATAATTAAAGCTGTAAGAGACCTCAGATGATACTTAACCCTCTCATTTGACAAATAAGGAAACTAAATTCTCTGAGGTCAGATGATTTATTGGAGATCACAGAGGCAGCAATCTGAGTTCCAAGGGTTCTGACTCCAAATTCAGGTCTTTTCCCATGCTGTTTCCCTATGGAATATCTGGCTCAAAATGCCTATTAGGGAGTTGGTAATCCCAATCAGAAGCTAAGAACAAAGCTGGTTATATCAATCTGGGAGTTATGTGCAGAAAAGATGTTAACTACTATGAGAAATGAATTCACTAACAAAGTGTAGAAAGAAGAGGGCTCAGGATAAATTCTCTGGGATATATCCAGTTAAATAGGATGGTCCAGCAATGGAACTTAAGAATCAATTAAACAAATAGGCAAGGAGCCAAGACAGAATCTAAGGAGGAAAAAAATAGTAAATAAAGTCAAATTCTATAGAGAGGATGAGAAGAATCAAGTAGGGGAGGAGTGGAGAAGGACACCTGATTTAGCAATGAAAGAGATCATAGGTGACTCTGTAGATCAGTTTAGTTTCAGTTGGGTGATGAAGTTGGAGGCCAGGATGCAAACAGGTGAGAAGAGGAAAAGAGGAAGAGGTAGAGAAAACAAGAATGATCAGCTTGTACCTAATGTTGGTCTGGGAAAGAGAAATCAGGGAAAATGTGGGTAAGTTAAGTAGAGGGGAGACTAGGCCAGAGAGAAGGTAGGATGAATGTTGGGTCAGTCTGCCAAAGAAAACTAAAGGTGAGACCAAAAAGGTACAACTAAAGTCTGGAGATGAGACCAAAGGTACAACTAGGGACCTAGTTTTCAGCAAGAAGTTCTTATTTCTCTGTATTTCCTCATGAGAGAATGGGTTAAAGAGAAAAAGAGAATAATGTGAATTACAGGGTGGGCTGGAAGGGAGCTGAGGTGCCTCTCAACTCTGACAGTGTGTGATTCTAATTCTAGCATTCAACAAGTAATTCACATTCTAGTCAAATCATATAACTCAAAGCCCTTGTTTCAGCAAGAACTGAAGTTCCAAAATATCAAGGGACTCACTCAAGGTCCCAGACCTACAAACACTATAAAGCCCACAAGCCAAAGGTGGCTTATCAGCTGTCTGCCAATCCATATTGACTAAGCACCCATTATATGTTAGGCCCTGTACTTGCCTCTGTGGCAAAAGACGATCCCTGTCCTCAAGGAGCCTATAATCGAATGGGGAAAAAAAAAGCAGTCAAACAAATACATACAAAGAACCCATACACAGAGGGAAAGCTCTGGAATTACAAGAGGTTGGGGAAGGTTTCCTGTAAAAGATGGAATTCTAGTTTGGTCTTAGAAGAAGTCAATACTTAAAGTGGAAGAGGGAGAACATTCAAGGCCTGGAGAATGGCCAGAGAAAATGCCCTCTCGCATGTCAAAAGAAATCTGCATTAATTAATATGATTAGCAAAGTGCCTTCTAAAGGCAAGGGACAAACAACCTATTGGCATGACAGTTAAAACAACACTATGTAATCCATAATTTCAAAAAGCTACCAAAAATTATTGGGTTGAAATGAACCCTATTCTAGTATGCAAGCTAGTTTCAGTCAATATTCCCTCAATGATCAATTTTATAGAACTTTTATATTAAGCATATTTACTTTTACTGTAAAAATATTCTTTAGGAGAAATTTTTTTACTCCCAGTACAGCAAGAAGTTTAAAAAATTTTTTTTTCTAGCTTCAACTTATTATTTACATGATATAGGCATAATTATGTAATTTTGACTTTGAAAAATCAGTTTGTATTAGTTTACAAAGTAGGCTTTCTAATCACAGCCAGTAAGTTGTTTAATGCTATTTTACATTTTTTTTTCCTTTTATTTATTTTTGGCTTCAGAAGTCAATTAATTTAATACCTATAATATAAGCCTTCAATCACAAAGAGTAAAATCTGATACTTCTTAAAGCAAAATGAAATCTGTGTCTTAAGAGACTGCATATGTTGACAGCACATTATTACTTTTCCTTAGCATAAATATATATAATTTCAACATGTAAATTTGTTGCAAAAGTGAATGCAATATAAAGGAAAAAAACCAGAACTGGCAAAAACCAGAATCTGGCTGTTCAGTGTATATAACAGCTAAAATGAACAGTCCGTTCATTCAGTCAATAAGCATTTCTTAAATACCTATTATGCTCCAAGCACTGAGATGCTACCAATAAACCAATCCATAAAGGATGGCAAAATATACAGAATTAACAAAATCAAACATCTGGTAAAAGATATCAATTGTGAAGCCACTGGCATGCTAAGGATTCTAGAATTTCTAAAAAATCAAATAGCCCGCAAAACTATAAATTCTCAGTAACCATTTTAAAGGAAATATTTAAATCCTCTTTGATTCTTATCTTAAAAATTAGAAGATACAAATTTTATGAATTCAAATGATCTTAGTTTTCTGAAAATAATGTTAAAATTCTAATTATGAATATTAGTATTCAAATGCTAATTTTGGTCTAAATACAAATATGATTTTAAAACTGATTATTAAAATTTTATCATTTGTAGGAATGGATCAATGGATGTGTACACATATGCATGTATAGATATATAGATAATAATTGTATCTAATTTTCCAAAATATCAGAGTATGTTAAGAAAACTCCTAATGGAATTTATACAGATAGCATAGGAATATGCCATCAACACATTTGAGATAGGTGGAGATTTTGTCACCAAAGATTTTATAACATATCTGGTATACATTCCCTTACTTCCTTCTGATGTTGCTGCCACACTGGTTCAGGCCTTTGTCACCTCATGCCTCACCTACTGCCAACAGCTTATGGTTGGCATCTCTGCTTCAAGTCTCTCCTTGACCTGGCACAACTTGCAAGCACAAGTCTATGTCATCCCTCCAACCCCCTATTAATAACCTGCAAAGGTTCTATATCACTTCAAGAAACAAATAGGAACCATTTGTTTGGCATTTAAATCCCCTTATAACCCAACACCCCTCCTACCTGTCCAACCCTCTTCTATCTTATTCATTCCCTTCCCTTTCTCAACATACTTTGCAAGTCGGTGACAATGACCTTGCTCTTTCTCATACAATTTCCATCTCTAGACATTTTCAGTGACTATCCTCCATTCCTAAAAATGCCCTTTCTCCTCATCTCTGCCTCCCACCTCCTATCATCTCTGCCTCCCACCTCCTATAAGTGGCCTTTTCTGATTTCTTTCAATTCTGTGCCTTTCCTTTGTTGATTTCTGCCAATTTATCCTGTACACAACCTGTTTATACATAGTTGTTATGTTGTTTAATAGACTGTGAGTTCCTTGAGTGCAATTGCAATTGGGCAGGGATCCTCTTGCCTCAGAGCTAAGTACAGGGCCTAACATATCGTAGGTGCTTAGTCAATATTGAATGCCTTTGCAACTGCCTTGTTATCTCTCGCTTTTCTTTGGCAATGTCTAGCACACATTAAATGTTTAATATTATATATGTTTAAAACTTAGAACTTAGAATGTCAGAGCTGAGAGGTCCCTAGAACTTGGAATGTTAGAGCAACAAAAAATCTTAGAACCTAGAATATCAGAGGGAGAAGGACCTCAAAATTCACTAGTCCAGCCTCCAACCGAGAATAAGCATCTTCTCTCTAGCATTGCCAACTGAACCAAGATCATTCCAGTTCTACTTTCACCTAACACTTGCATGTAACAGGGAGGTTCCTCCCTATTAAGACAATGTTTTTTGTGTTAGATACCTGTGACTGGTGACATTGTTCCAATTAATCTGCTGCATTAAGGAAGTTTCAACTACCAAGCACCTGATTAGCTGTCACTGTTAGAGGACATGTCTTTTCACAGAGTCTAAATATGTCTTTCTTTAACTTCCCCTCTTTTTTATGGGGGGAAGGGAAGACAAGGGAATAGGCACCCCTTAAGTTGCCTACTGTGTGTTAGGCACTTTGCTAAGTCACATAAAATTGGCATCTTAATAATATCCCTAACTCATCACTTACAAATAACTTACAACACTTACAACTTAAAAAGAATCTTTCTAAACCAGTTAATAGATGAAGAGACTGAAACACTCAAATTTTTATCTGCTCCATTCTTAATGCACAGATACGGAGCCAAGTTTAGAACAGACATCTCCAGGCTTTAAGCTGTCTTGCCATCCTGGTTTGCTCTGCTCTCAATCTGGCAGAATTTGAGATTCCTTAAAAATCCCACAGAAACATGTAGTTCTTAGTTCCCTCAAATCATAATTCTAAAGATAAAATGAGAGAAAACATACCTAGTTCTATTCAATTCTTAAAGCTACACAAACAAGCTATTACTTTCGATTATTCAATTTTACATATATCATACAATTACTGTAGTTATCATGTACTTATTCAAAAAAGAATTGATTCTGACAGATTTGAATATCTAGAATTTTCAATATTTAATATTTCTCTTACTTAAAACAGTGTAACATTTGGAAATCTAAAGATGAGTTAGGGCTTCCTTGGTTGCAACCAAATTTTAATGGTATTTGTTATAAGATAAAGAAAACTAATTTTAGAATTAAAATTCTAATGGAAGAAAAATTCTAAGAGTAGTTACCAACAGGAATGCTACTTTTTTAATCTCCTGTCTGCCTTTAATTTGGCAAAGAAGCAATTTTATGACATCTAAAGAACAATTTATAAGTTATCTTCTACAATTGAAAGTAGCATTTTAAGGTTTTTAATATGGAACTTTATTTTTGCTTGTTACTTTCTTAGGCCATGTTTGTTTGCTTCACGTTCATTTAAAAATTTGAACTCGTTGTGAAGTTCATGAAATTTAAAATGTAAAAGTCAAATGGCATGACACAAAAAAGGTTTTAACAACATCAACTACTTGGATAGATCAATGTTTGGAAGCCCATCTGGGAATGAGGAGAATTTTACCTGATTAAGTTATGCTGCATATTTTCAATCTTCATTAAAATCTGTACGCCACTCTCAGAAAACACATAGGCTTTTAACCTGAAATTCAATTAGTCCTTAATTAGTAACATTCTGTAACAACAAAAGAAACAAACTTGATTTCCTATTATCCCTCAAGATAGATACAGCAAAAAAGATATTTTCCAACCAGTACCTTGATGTAAGAAAAAACAATCCACCCCAACCCTCTTCTCCCCCCTGTTATTCCATTAAAGATCTTCATTTGAAAATATTCCTTTTACCCAATTATGTTAATCTGATTTTTTTTTAAATTTTCATTTAATATACTAGGTCTAGCTAGTATTTGAAAGTAATTTATCAAAAGTATAACACATTTTGTACAGCCAAGTATGTGGAATCTCTTAATTATTTGATTGTAAAAAAGCACAAATGCCTTCCCAAATGTATTGATATTGAGGTTGGCATCCCTGTGGCTCAGCTTCGAGTGAGGAAAAAGATGAACACAAATTGGGAATGTACAAGACACTTCAGTATATAGTCAGTCTGAACCTGTGCTTCAAGTTTCCCTGGAGCTACATCATAAATTTATTTAATTCCAAGTGAGTATGCTGAAATAAAAAAGAGATTCTCTATGATATAGAACTGTCCCTGCAGACATCTTTCAGCACCATCATTAACAAATTAGGATAAGTCTAACAGAATTTTCAATGTGTATTAGTGATACAGAAACTAAGTTTCAAGCACTAAGTTTATCTACAAATGGTACAATTTCCATCAAATAATAGTAATGAGAAAACCTTTATTTAAAAGTCCGATTTACTATGAAGATAATACTGTGATGATTGAATTATATTCAAAGTGAAATTATGGTATTAAATTTGAAATATGAAGCTGATAAAATAGTAATAGAAACCATTAATGTCCATAATTCAACTTCACAAAGAGTTCAAAATAGAGTGATTTAGAAACCATTAATGTCCATAATCCAACTTCAAAAAGTTTTAAGATTTTAAAAGCATACCTCTGACGAATTACAGGATCAGATTTTTCAGGATCAATGTAGGTTCTTAGGATTTCATGAAGCTTCTTGTCACCAGGCACTCTTTTTACAAAAGATAAAAAAGACAAAGGATAATATTTATGATTCTCTATTAAAGATGTTAAAGTTTAAAAACCAATGGAACCTTTGAATTTTGATTAACTTTTTTTAAAAATCTGATTGTCTTTTGTTTTTTTACATCTAAGTCACTTCCGAATATATATGGTTTCCTTTAACATGCTTTTAAACAAAAATTATTTTATAAAATGCTTATAAGACTTTTTGGACATGCTTATTAATAACCTCATAAAAAAATCTTGAGAATTTTACTATAATCAAGTTAGGAATACATAAGGTTGCTTTTAAAATCCACTTGCAAAAATGGAATTGGCCTTATTAAAGAAAAAAGTAAGTTTACTTGGCTAAAAAGGTAAAAAGTTTAGCCACTTTAATTGTTGAGGACAAAAGAATTTTTACCCACAAAGTAATACCAGTTTTTCAACTTCTTCATATATATCATTTCAAACTACAAAACTGCTCAGCAAGATGTTTGAAATAATATATAAAATATTTCTTGATCATTCAGATGCATACAACTGCATGCACATTCAGGAAAAAAAATAATTAAGTCCTTTCCTTAGTTTTGGTAAAGATTAATCTTAGAGAAAAGCTCATAGAACTTCATGGAAGTCCAAACTGACAATCTGAAGTGAACAACAACCATGAATGTGATAACAGAGCATATTATATGGACTTTCCTCAAAGCAATCTAAAGGAATAAATCAGGTTCTATTTTTTGCAAGGAGAACACAATCACCATCAGGTGTCAAAAATATAAAAAAGATAAGGCTGACATTATGTGAGTGTATGCATGAATGTATGTGTATGTAACATATATTTGTATATATAAATGCCTCTACCTTATCATTTATTGGCAAAGTCTTTTTAAATATAGGCACTTAGAAATAAGTGAAAGTAGTATTCTGCCAGTTTTTATTAACTTTTATAATGAAATAGTTTATTTCTAACTCTAAAATTCTATTACACCCCTATTTGTATTATTCTCACATAGAACTTTTACTATTATTTTGTTTAATAATAATAATAGTAATAATAATTTAATAATAAAAAGTAATAATTTACAATTATTACTATTAATTGATAACTCTAAACAATTTTCTAAAGATCTCAGATTCCTCATGTATAAGATATGGTGGGGCCAAACTATCTTTTCTTTATGATACAATCTTTTTTGTCAGCTTTAAAATTCTATTCTTCAGGTAAATAAGGATCTAAGAAATCCTTTGATATTCATTCTACTAAATGGGGTTTCTGTCTGCTGGAATCATTTCTTTATATAGGCACATGTAAATCATACCCTTTCTCCACATATTCAGCATGACTCTGAGGAAACAGGAGTTTCAGATGCCAATAGAAACGCTGCTCTCTAAAATGTAATAAAATAATAGCAATTATTACATAGATAAATTAATGTTAAATTAAGTTAAAAAATAATTTCCTTGAACTAATGATCGAAATGACGATCTTTTAAAAGTAATATTCTTGAAATTCAATGTTTCTTCCACAAAGAAATATTTTGCTTTTTACAGAATTTTAAGTTCCACTCTTGACAATTCTGATACATACTTTTTACAAGGAAAAATAATGGTGATAGTTCAAGTTTGTGTAATGCTTTAAGGTTTTAAAAACCCTCTGAGAATAATCCAAGAGGGATGGGGCTTAGCATGGAGCCAGTCTCCCCTGACCCGCTGCCCCCTCCAAAGAACCCCAAAGAGAAGCCAAAAGGCTAAAAACCATCCAAGAAAATTAAAGTCCAACCAAAGTTTTCAAAATGAATAAAGTACCTATTCCAACTAAAAAACACTCCAGGGCAAGTAAACAGCTAAAAATTATTTAAAAAAAAAAAAGGAAAAAAAATCACCAGACAAATACTCAAATAGATAAAAAATACATTCAAAAGGATTAGGCAAGAATTGATGACTGTAAAAAGATCAGGAGATAAAATACAAGGAGTTGAAAAGAGCAAAAAATCAAGTTAACACCAAAAAAATAAATAAATAAAAGTCAAACAAGTTCAGCAGAGAGGCAAGATCAGTCTCTATTTCCTAGAGCCGAGGATAGAAACAGTTTGTTAAAGTAATTTGCCGAAGATCATTCAGTAAGCACCAACAGCCAGGATTAAAGATAGGTCTATGTAAATGGCATATCACTGGAAAGGTTGGTAGACACGGGTGCAGATCATACAGTGATTAGAGGTGCCAATTGGCCCAGTTACTGGCCAACACCTATATGACTGGCATAGGAGGATCAATAGCAGCTGAAGTTAGGGCTACCCCTTTGAGATGGACATTTGAAGGTGAGACAGTTTTTACTCCTTTTGTAGTTGAAAAAAATCCCTATCAATTTGTGGGGAAGAGACATTTTACAATAGGATTATAAATGAGTACGTCAGCTTTTTAGGCAGGCTTCTGTTGAAGGCCTGCCTGCACTCTTACCTGTTCCCATTCAATGGAAAACTGATAAACCTTTGTGGGTAGAACAGTGGCCCTAAGTGAGTGATAAGATTCAGGCATTATTAGATATAGTACAGGAGCAACTTGACCAAGGACACTTACAACCTTCTCTAAGTCTTTGGAATTCCCCTGTATTTGTTGTAAAAAAGAAATCTGGAAAATGGAGGATGTTGACTTGAGAAAAGTAAATGAACAGATGGAAACTATGGGAACTCTTCAGACTGGACTTCCATCTCCTACTCAATTGCCTAGAGAATGGCCTCTTTGAGTTATAGCAATCTCATTAAGGATTGTTTCTATTCTATCCCTCTAGATAAGGAGGATATGAAAAGATTTGCCTTTTCAGTAACCAGCGTTAATTTAGCTGAGCCTTATAAAAGATAGGGACAGTTTTGCCACAGGGAATGAAAAATAGCCTTACTATGTGTCAAATGTATGTGGCTGCTGCTCTTACTCCAGTAAGAAAAATATTTCCAAAAGTTATGTTGTTATATTACATGGAATTATATTGGGGTGTGCACCTGAGGAACAAATTATTAGAAGCCATGTCTACAAAAGACCATAGAAACACTAAGGAACTACAAATTGCATATAGCTCCAGAAAAAATTCAAAAATTTTCAATATTTAGGATACGAAATATACCCTAAGATGCTTCTTATAATACAAAAACAAATTTAAGAACAGAGAAGTTGAACACCTTAAATGACTTTCAAAAACTGATAGGAGACATCCAATGGATGCGTCCAGTGTTAGGCTTAACTACCTATCAATTACAATCATTATATGACATTTTAAGGAGAGACACTGCTTTAAACTCACCATGTCAACTTACAAAAGAAGCTCAAGAGGCTTTGAGAGAAGTCAGACCGGCAGGCTGTTGGAGGAGACTAGGTCAGACTATTACAGACACAGACTATGTAAAAGACAATAAAGACTTTGGACTCTATTCTTGTCCATTCTCGTGGTATCTATCCTACTGAGACCAAGGCCCTTCTGGAAGACCTCCAGAAAGCTAACACGAACATTACAGGTCTACCTCTTGATTCCAAGCCAAGTAATCTTTCCAAAGTACTTTGTACCTGCTCACAAGTATACCTACATGTACAAAATGATGACTGTACACATATAATGAAAATATATGGAAAAAGCATACCTGAGGCAGGCCATGATGCATGGAAGTAGCACTGTCCATTAAAAGGTATTTATTGCTCCCTTCGAGGAGTGAACACCAGATGAATTAGTATGGTAGAAGATAATAATGGAGAAGACCATCTAGCAGAAATTCATAACAATCTGTCAGCATTTGACAGTTCCCTTCATTCTGTGATGAAATGCTAAAGACTGATGTCAATTTCTAGAAATGAGTTATTTAAAAAGTTGGACCCACTTGAACAAGTCAAGTTGGATTTAATTTCTGCTTATACACTGAATTCAATGCTTTGTGTTTACTTGGCCATTCAAGAAGTTAATTTCAAGGAACATATAGTAAAGAAGGAAATAAGATCTAATAAGAATATATATGAGCAAAGAAATTACAGACAAGAAAATGGCTGCCAAAGTAGATAAAGAAGCTGCTTCAAGATCTGAAAGAAATGCTCTCTGGGAAGGCAAAACAGAAAAAGAACCAAAGTTTTCAAATAAAGGAAAAATTTAAAAAAAAAAATGAATTTTTGGTTCTGTTTGGTGAATATTTGGAAGTATTCCATGTTAATTTTTGGCACCATCCCTTCAAAAACAGGTAAAAAATGGAATAAGATTGTATTGAATTTTAACTGCAAAAACTAAGATTTAAATCTATGTAAGATATGACATAAGGTGTTTTCTCCTAATATTTTAATGTTTTTCTAATTCTCAAAAATTTGAAATTTCATATCCATATTTTGCTAAGTACTCCCCTATGAATTATTACATTTTAGTTGCATTTTTTGTAAAAACAAAACAAAACAAAACAAAAAAAAGTCCACAAACTAGCTATTATAGTGTTCTTATAAGTTATATGAATTCTGCAAATGAAATTCGGGGTTAATAATACAACTGTTTTTGGCATATTGTGTTTAAAAAAAGGATAAATTGACTAAATATTTCTTTATAGTATGTATAATTATTATGGTTATGCTTTTTTATTTCTAGAAATCATTGATCATTTAAAAATAATTGAAATATGATAATAAAACTTAAAGGGTCATATATAATTTACAACTACTTGTCTACAATGTCCATTTAAAAGTAAATGGAAATGTGATTTAAATAAAGAATGGAGATTTCATACTGAAGCCTAGATTTTGTGTAAAGAATCACAAATTCTGGGAAAGAATCCCAGATATCATCTCCTTTCGACATTCTCATTTTACCGACAAAGAAGCTGCAATCCAGATATGACATTCCTAGTCCCTTTCTCTAAAAATTAGGGTTGTTATCTTTGTTTTAATGACTTCTGAATAAGTTTTTTCTTTTCAGATGATTCATTTAAGATAGTCATCTTGTTCAAAGGAATTGCATTGCAGAAGTTCCTATGAATAGTTGACCATACTTATTTGCTCTTGATTCAAAATATTTAAAAGACAGCTCTCCCACCTCACTCTCCCAGACTTGCGCACTCTCTCTCTCTCTTTTGCCTATTCTTCCAGTTAGGTTTTTATCAGATTACATTATGGTTAATAGTTGCAAGTGTCTATTGTCAGGCAGAATCCAAACAAAGAGATTATAGAATCCCTATAATTTGTCTCATTTTGGTGGAATAGTTTTCAGTAATAGTATTGAACTTTTCAATATTTCATGAACTTTAAGACCATGAACTTTGACTATACATTTCCAATTAAAGCAAATGAAAAAGAAAAACAAAACAAAACCCATACCGTTTTATATAGGAATGACAAGGACAGTAAAATACTTCAATTTTTGAGAAAAAAAAAGATGACAGGATTTCTGTGTGATTAACTCTACATATGTAATTTTGAATGAATTTCATAATTTATAGAAACAGATATGGAAATGATCTTAAAACGTAAAGGATTCTGCATCCAGAGAGAGAGCTATGGAGACTGAATGAGGACTGAAGCATACTATTTTCACCTTTTTTGTTTTTTCCCTTTTGTTCTCATTTTTCTTTCACAACATGACTGATATGGAAATATGTTTAAAATGATTGTACAGACTGCTATCTTGGGGGCAGGGAGAAAGAATATAGGACACAGAATCTTACAAAAATGAGTGTTGAAAACCATATTTACATGTAATTTGAAAAATAAAATACTACTGAAATTAAAACAAAATGTAATGGATTTTTTCTGTGACAAATGGTAAGGAAAGCACTGATGGAAAGACAAATCTGTTCTGGCTATAATGGACAGATAATTTGAAGAGCATATAAGAATATTTATAACTAGTATAATACATATATCCCACCTGCAGCCTCTGAAATAAAATTAATTTCTTGAAAACATTTTTGGTGATAATTATTATTATAAGATTAAATTTTTGTGTTGTCTTTTGTTATTATGTAATGGCTATTTCTGAATATTTCCTGCTTTTATAAAAGCTGAAAAAATAAAAGAATTTATTTGTCATACAAAAACAGAAGAAGATATAACATGAGAGAGAGAGAGAATTGGGAGGAAAAATCAGTAGAGGCAGAAACAAAAATATTTATTAACATTGGTACTTTCCCCAGACCACCTGAAAAAAGGAAGTAGCAGGAGTTCAGGAAACAAGTCACAAGTCTGGCAAGATAGAATAGTGATGGTGAACTTCAGAATTTCAATTATTGGGACACCTGTAATAGTCTAAAAGTTCTACCAAAAACAGAAACACCAATACATATTTGCTTTACTTTCATCCTACAAAAAGTTAAAGTGATAAAGGAAAGGTCTACTCTGAGCCTAATTTTTCACAACACAGAGAGCTTGGCTTATGAAAAGGAAATTGTAGTAACAAAACAGATATAGTTTCCTTGATTTTTGTTTTTTTATATTCAAGTTGTAGAGCTATAAGAGAGACAGTAATGTAAGAAAAATTTGGGACCAGTAGAATGGCTGGACAAAGGAGTAGTAGTGAGGAGTTTAGTATCTGGTTAGCGGGAGCACTAGATGAGGTGCTTGGGGATACATACATTGGTCTTGTGCCAGTTAACATGGGATCAAAGATTCAGAGCCAGAGCGGATTTTAAAGTTTTCTCCTCCTTCTCTTTCACTTTAGAGTGTTAGCTTAAGAGTGTAAGTGACCTATCCAATGTTATAAATGTAGTTCTAACTCCAATTCCAGTGATTTTTCCACTGCTTCCATCTTTTTTTTTTTTTTTTTTTTTTTTTAAACCAATGGTGAAGAAAGGGATAAAGGTATGTTTACAAACTAGATAGATGACATAAAGCTGGGAGGAGAGTTAGTTAACATTCTGTGAACAGCAGTTTATCTGAAAAGTTAGGAGATCTTAGTGGACTGCAAACTTGGTGAATCTACAATGTGAAATGGCAGCTAAAGTAAGTAATGCAACTTTAGGCTGAACTATAAAGCACACCTGTCTAAGACTGGGATGGTGACAGTTCTGTCTTCTGCTCTGGCTACATAACAAATGGAACACTGTGCTCAGTTCTGGCAGACCAGTTTATGAAGGAAAACTGAGAAGCTAAAGAAGATCCAGGTGAGCAACCAGATGATCATGCTGTAAAAAGAGGATGCAGGCTATAAGGACACAGCTTGGAGAACAGAAGCCTATGGGAACACAATAGTTTTTTTCAATTATCTGAAGAGGAAGACTCAAAATTTGTCTACTTAGTTCAAAAGGGCAGAATTTAGAATGATGTTAGGTTGGTGCTAACAAAATCTTTTATCAGAGCTGTTCCAAATCAGAATGAGAAGGATGACCAAACTGTGTAAAGGAGATTGACCCTTTTTTAGATGTAGGCTGGAGTAGATGGTTAACCTTGAGATTTTATAATTGCCAGATTTGGGAACTTCTGAGAACTCAATTTGTTACTATGAATGATAATATTACCTACTGAAAGAACCAAGAGAATGCCCTTTTAGTTTTCAAAAATTATATTGTGACAAAAGACAACGAACTGATGTTTTAGGATGATTAGGTTGATGAAATATCCAGTTGAATCCAGCTGGCTGCAGTTACACTTTGGAGGCATGTGAACATGCATTCAGTAGCAAAACAGTAGACAACAAATTGGTTGCTAAGTAAAATTAACTCTTTGAAATACTGTCCCTTTACTCTTGAGCTGAAAATTCTATTTGCTGGAATCAATTGTAATTATTTCATTACAAACTCAACTTTTAGCTCCTTTTACCATTTTATATATGTATTGATAAAGTCAATAAAAAGAATTTCAGTTTCAATTACAACTCTTATATATACTGAGGTACCTTGGGAAACTAACAACCTCTCCAGGTATAAGTTTTCTCATTTGCAATGAGGTGAGTAGATTAAATGTTCATAAAACTCCATACAGCCCTAAATCTTGGTCCTATTAACAACTGCCACTGAATGGGGTAAAGGGGTGCTTGACCTGCATAGTCAAAGCTATCGACCCGGCTAGAAATGGATCATTTTAACTGCATGTTGTATTTCTTTAATTATGGTTACTAAGTCTTGAAATATGTTTCACCAAATATAACAAAGAACAAATGTTTCAGTACTTCTCTAATTTCAAATGAGACATTACTTTCTGCTGCAAAAATCTTCAAATGCCAAATTCAACAGCTACTGGTTTTAAACAAATAAACAATTTTTTTCTAGGAGCTATTTAGCAATATTCATCATTGTGAAAGACACAGTCGCAGTAGTACCATAAAATGGCTCAAAGAACCAGAATGTTTGAGATACTACACAGTAATGCTAATCTGAGAAGGATAAAGTCCATTTTCTTCATATGAATCCAGAATATATTCCCTGACCACTCTGCTTCTACACTAAGTCAGAGAAAATGTTCTATCTGTCATCTTTGGAATTTTAAGACATACTCAGTCACTGCTTAGATAATTTCAAGAACCACTCACCCAAAGTTCTCGACATTTAATAGACCCCCCAAATACCTTGAAAGAAAGCACTTAACATTCCAGACACAAAGGTGGGTGAATGCTTAGGAATTATCATAGTATTTACTTTGGTTAACTATAGTTAAGGTTATAATATAGGAATCCATTCTAATCTTATTTCTACTTTTCTCCGCAATTACGATATTTATGAGCTCAAAGTTTGTTCCTTGATCTCAGTTCTAAACTGAAATATTAGGAAATGTTTCCATACTATAATTCCATAATTTTTCATGGAAATTTCATGGACATTTTTTTAATGCTTATCTGGCCATGGACTAACACAAAAATGGAGGAACTACATTTATAGTTTTCCTACTCTCCACTCTTCACAGTGTTAGCATTTACAGTATGACTTTGAAAAGGACAAAGAATATCTGATCTTTTCTCGACAATCAATACTAGGCACTGGGGAGACAAGTTCAAAAAATGAAACAATCCATATCTATCTAATGCTTGTATTCTAATGAAGGAAACAATAAGTGTATAAATATATGCAAGAAAAGTAAAAAGTTATAAATACAATACACACACACACTTTAAATACAACATATATATACTAGTTTAATAAGAGGGATTTTGAAAAGGAGGGCACAAGCTATTAGGGGGACCAGGAAAGACTTCCTGAAGAAGATGGTGTTCAAGTTATACCTTATTAAGCAGAGATAAGCACTGTGGTACAGGCATGTTGGACAATAAGTACAAAGGAATGGAGATGGGAGACGGAGATCTCGTGTACATGCAAGATAGGGAAGGAGTAATGTTCAGAGTCTGGAAGGGAAAGCTCAATAGGTTTTATAGTTATCCTTGAAGCTGCAAGAAGTTATTAGAGTTGATTGAGAACATCATGCAGTCAGGTGTACTATTAAGGAACACGATTGCAGCAATATATAAGATGAGCTAGTGGGGAAAAGATTTGAAGCAAGGGGGTCCATTAGGACACTGCTACATAGTCTAGTCAAGAAGTGATGAAGACAGGAACTAGGGGGGTGGCTATTTGTGTGTCCAAAGGGGTAGAGAGAAACAACAAGATTTGGCCATTAATATGAGATGAAAGAAAGTAAAGAATTGTATATAATAATAACAAGATTATACACTTGGAAGCCTAGGAACATAAATGAATTGTGTCCCGAGTTTATTTTAGCAATAAAAATGCCAGTGGTGATAACCTCTCACATTATCTCTATACTCTAGTCAATATACGGCCATATCCACAAAAATAGATACCAAAAGGCCCTGTAATTTTTAACACTGAATAACAGCAACATATCTAAAATCTGTTAAAAGAATAAACCAAAAAAACTGAGAAAGGTAAAACCTCAAGCATTTCATAGAGTCTATCTAAAACTGAACTAAAACTCTTAAAAAAAAATACTGTACCTTATTTAGGCAAACCTTCCTTTCTTCTTTTTGTTGATTTTCTCTTACCTACCTTGTTGACTTTTATTCTCCAATGCAGTCAGACATCAAACAGAAAGGAGATGGGAAGTAACAATTAGATGGAAAACAAACTTTAAAAGGAGATGATGCCTTGCTTCAATGAGGGGTGTCATTCAAGCTCATTAAGAAGCTGAGATGGAAGCAGTCTGTTGAAGCTAGGGAGCCTTCACTTTTTGGCTCTAATAAGTTATCAGAGTGTAACTGAATTGTGTGAATTTTTAGATATTATAAACCATATCAAATGAACAAAACAATATCCTTAAAGATCGAATAGGAACTATGGGGAGCCTCTACACCATAGCTCATTCATTGACCATTCCTCCTCAGTATTTTGTTCTCCCTGGACTAGGAGGCTTCTTACCTCTCTAACTGCTCTTCCTCAAATTTCCCTTTCCCAACAAGAGAAAGCAGAAGGTCACCTATCAAAGAGCAGAGGATGCAAGGTAGGATCCGAGTTTTCAATAAGCTTGCAAAAGTCCATTCAAACTTTTACATAGCTCTAATTGTTCAGAAGTTTCCCTTTACATTAAGTTTCTCTTTTTGCAATTCTTAATCAGTCAAATGACTAATTTTGTCCTTCAGACCCAAGCAGAACATTCATACTTTTGAAAAGGGCTACCAAGTTTCTTCTGCAACTTTTCACACCAAATTCCTAGTTCTCCAGTACAACATGTAGCCCCTCTCCATCCTGGTAACCCTTCTGGTCACTAGCCTTCCTAACACATGACACCCAAATCTCTATACAATATTCAGTTGTAGTCTGACTAGGTCAGCCACCAACAGTATTACTCACAAACTGTTTTCTTTTTTTTTTTTTTCTTAATGTAACTGAAGACTGCATTAGATTTTTGGGCTGCAATAGCACACTGCTAACTCATTGAGCTTATAGTCTAATAAGACCTCCACCTATCATAAGTATCAAATGAAGTACTTATTAGCCATACCTTATACCTGTGAAGTTGACTTAAATGTTTTTATGCTTATTCCTATTATTTCATATTGAGATACAATCCAATGTTCTCATCTGTCAAGGGCCTTCTGTTATCCAAAATGTTAAGCTATCTTTCCCAGTTTTGTGTCATCTACAAATATGATGTGCACACAAAGCCTGTCAGCCAATAATTGATAAACAGCCCAGATCCTTATGACACTACACTATTTGTTTATCTAAAGCTCATATTCTCTTTCTTTCTCCACAATAACATGGGACTGTCCACAAGAGTTTTGCTAATTTTAAATAGAAATTTTGTGGCATATTCAGTCAAGCTCACTGGCCTGTCTTTTGTCGCCTTCATCCTCTCATTTTTCATCATCTCTCAAGTCACCAACAATGGCTCAGCTGTTATACATGCAAGTCCTTCCTGCACTTAAAGAGATATTCTGTATGGACCTCATTATCTGAATGCTGTTTGACAGAACTTGCATTCAGATCCCTGACAAGAACTGTGTGACCCTGGGCAAGTCATTTAACTTTCATCTGCCTCAGTTTCTTCATCTATCTTCTGCATCACACAATAACAAAAGACATAAGTGCTGAACTTGGTTTCCACCTTTCAGCCCAATGGGATTAAGAAATTTTTTTTTTTTCTGTTCAGTTTATAAATCATTGAAATAAAAAGAAAAATAAATCAAAGTATAAATGAAGGTTCTGGAATTTATCTTAGAGAAAAGGAAAGGAATAATTCCAGCCCTTTAAAGCATTCCACAATTAGATGAACATATTTAAATGTAATTCATGTTGGTCAAACACAAAAATACCTTAAGTTAGTCTAAACTTAGAATCAGGAATGTGTAACAATGCAATCTGAGGCTTACATTTGAAGAGACTATGGATATAATTGTGAATATGTGAATATGCAACCTCTAAGTTGCCTTTCTTGCCTCATGTATTTCCTCACTGAGGTGCAGATGGTTGGCTGAACTGTATAGAAATTTTTAAGAATAACCTAACAATAATCCACCCTGAAAATTTAAGCTTCCTTTAAAAAATCATCAAATTCCCTCCACCCTCAGATAGATGCTCAGCACATGGGCCCAGGATTGTCTATCATGAGGTCCCTTTTGAGAAAACTGATTATTAAAAATGAAAGTATTCTTTCCGTCAATCACTCTGTACAGCAAGGAAGCTATATCATTATAGACTAAAGCTTCCCTGAGAAAAGGAATAGCTGGAAAATGAAAATACTCTAAATAAGCTCTAGTTTTATACTTGGTAAACTGGAGCGATTTCTTTTAAATGAAAATATTTTACATCAGGAACTCATGACCAAACCCTAGCATGATTTAATTCAGAATGTTTATTACTTTAAGATAACAACATAGAGGAAAAAAAAATTCACAATGTCTAAAAGTAGATCTCTGATTTATATCTTCTTGCCAAATGATTTAAAAAACCTAGACTTGAGGTCAGAAGACCTTGGTCCAAGTATCAGCAATGTTACCAAGTGGAGAAATGTAAACTTCAATCTGAGTTGTTGCTTTCTCAACTAAAAAAACAGAGTTGCTTCAAGGAAACTACTTTTAAAATCAGAAATCACTATATAAATTAAATGTTAGCTCCCATTGTATTTTAAATTGTAAAGCTATGGTTCCTTGAAAAATAAGCTCACATGCATTTTAAAGTTTGATCAATGTACGAATTGATAATACTTGTATTTTTGTTTCAAGGGAGTTTTTACTTTTTTAATTGGAGAAAGTAAATGTATGTAACAAGGCTTCATTGATACTCTTCTTTCCAGCCTCAGGAATAGTCCTCATTTTATCTACCATATTTTCACTGTAGTAACTAGTAGTTATATTGCTATAGTTGGAGGATTGAACTTATTTCCTCTGCCATTTCATCCTTCACCTGCCAGTTTCCCAAATTTCTAGTTCTGAACAGGCATACTACTTTGCCATTTTCATTGTTGTTTTTCAGATTCAGGGGATAGATGGAGATTGATAGGAGCTGAATCTACATACATGATCATGAAACGTAAATCAGAAAGACCATGAGTAGTTTTCTTCTTGTACATCTACAACTTGAAGAAATTAAAAGTTCTGGTGAACAAATTGCACTAAGCCTTACAAAAAAGGGGAATTACAGCATGATGAAGCAAGTTATTAATGCTATACTCCTGGACCACTGTTAGGAAACAAACAACTTCTTTCTCTATTATTCATTCAGATATACTGTGTTCTATCTTTTCAAATATCACCTTTTTAAAAGAGACTTAAGTTTCTAAGTAGATATCCCCCCCTCCCCCTTCCCCCCAGGGATTGTCTAAATAATTATGTTGAGATACAACCGTTGATAGTATAAAATATTTGGGAATCTATCTACCAAGGGAAAGTTAGGGACTATATTAGCAAAACTACAAAACACTTTCCATAGAAGTAAAATCAGATCTAAACACCTGGAAAAATATCAAGTACTCTTGGATAGATCAAGTGAATATAATAAAGATGACAATACTAGAATAGTTGCTCAGTGGAATAGGTTAGGTTCACAGGACAAAATAGTAACTATAGCAATCTAGTGTTTGACAAATTCAAAGACCCCAGCTTTTGGGATAAGAACTCATTATTTGACAAAAACTGCTGGGAAAATTGGAAAACTACTATGGCAGAAACTAGGCATTGACCCACACCTAACACAATATACCAAAATAAAGTCAAAATGGATTCATGATCTAGACATAAAAAAATGATAGATCTAGACATAAAAAAATGATAGATACTATAAACAAATTATAGTTTACTTCTCAGATTTGTGGAGAAGGAAGGAATTTGTGGCCAAAGAAGTGGAGGTCATAAGTGATCACAAAATAGGCAATTTTGATTATATTAAGTTAAAAAGTTTTTGTACAAACAAAACTAATGCAGACAAGATTAGAAGGGAACCAATAAACTGGGAAAACAGTTTTACAGTCAAAGGTTCTGATAAAGGCCTCATTTCTAAAAGAGAACTGACTCAAATTTATAAGAATTTGAGCCATTTTCCAATTGATAAATAGTTAAAGGACATCAATAGACAATTTTCAGATGAAGAAATTGAAACTATAGCCACATGAAAAGGTGCTCCAAATCACTATTGATCAGAGAAATGCAAATTAAGACAACTCTTGAGATACTACTACACAACTCTCAGGTTGATTAAGATGACAGGAAAAGATAATGATGAATGTTGGAGGGGATGTGGGAAACCTGGGACACTGATACATTATTAGTGGAATTGTGAATACATCCAGCCATTCTGGAGAGCAATTTGGAACTATGCTCAAAAAGTTATCAAACTGTGCATACCCCTTGACCCAGCAGTGTTTCTACTGGGCTTATATCCCAAAGAGATCTTATAAAGAAGGGAAAGGATCCACATATGCAAAAATGTTTGTGGCAGCCCTTTTCATAGTGGCTAGAAACTGAAAACTAAATGGATGCCCATCAATTGGAGAATGGTTGGGTAAATTGTGGTATATGAATATTATGGTATATTATTGTTCTGTAAGAAACAACCAGGTGGATGATTTCAGAGAGTCCTGGAGAGACTTATATGAACTGATGCTAAGTGAAATGAGCAGAACCAGGAGATCATTATACACAGCAACAAAAAGACTATACCATGATCAAGTCTGATGGAAGCGGCTCTCTTCAACAATGAGATGATTCAAACCAGTTCCAATTGTTCAGTGATGAAGAGAGCCACCTATACCCAGAGAGAGGACTGTGGGAACTGAGTGAGGATCACAAAATAGCATTTTCACTCTTTTTGTTGTTGTTTGCTTGCATTTTACTTTGCTTCTCTTTTTACTTCTTGTGTGGCATGATAATTGTAAAAATATGTATACATATATTGGAATTAACAAATATTTCTATCATATTTAACATGTTGTACTACTTGCTATCTGGGAGGGCATGGAGAAAAGGGGGGAAAATTGGAACACAGGGTTTTGCAAAGGCTAATGTTGAAGAATTGTCTACTGTTTTGAAATATAAAAAGCTTTATTTAAAAAAAAACAATAATTATGTCACAGAATTTTATAAAAATATTAAAGATCCTCCTATATTATTTGATAAGAAAACTTCTAAATAGTTCTGACATTTGAACAAGGCAAATAAAACAAAGGACAACAAAAAAAAAAGTTTTCAAAACACATAATACTGGAATAAAAGTCATATATTAATACTGAAAGAAATGCTCCCAGATCTTGAAATCTTTTCAAAGCAAAAGAATGAAACAGGAAATTTTAAAAACAGTCTCTACTGGTCTATTTTAATATTTTAACATTTAATTCTACATCACTGGGCTAATTACTATGAAGCAAAAGAGAATAAAAATATACTTAGAACTGAACTTTAAAGAAATTAAAATTACTTTCCTTTCATATTATGAAGAAACTTAATTTTTATATTAAAAATTATCTGGGAAGCAGCTAGGTGGTACAGTGGTTAGATCATCAGCACTGAAGTCAGGAGGATCTGAGTTCAAATCTGGCCTCAGACACTTAACACTTCCCAGCTGTGTGATCCTGGGCAAGTTACTTAACTCCAATTGCCTCAGGGGGAAAAAAAAATTATCTGTAATATTGTGGGATATTTTTGGTGGCAGACATTTCTCAAGAAATAAAAAATTATTTCAGGAAAAACAGAGATAATGGAAATTTGTTTGTTTTTCCTTCAATCAGCAGATAAATATTTAAACATAATTTGTGCAAAGCTTAGTACTGTGCAGTCAAGACAGGAGTTCAAGTCTTTCTCATAAAGGTATTTAGATAAAGTCTCCTATTCCCTTCCTCCTCCTCTCTTCTGAAATCTTTCTCTTCCCCATGACTCCTCTGCACAAGTGCACAGTCTACAGGTGTGTACAATGAAGATAACCATCCCCCCCCCCCCATTATGTTTATCAGTTCTACTGAATTTGTTCTTTTTTTTTTTTTTTTTTTAAACTTCTACTATAAGAATAATCACTGGAAGAAACTGTGTAAAGAGAATCCCTAGAGCCAATTTTATCCATCTTATAATTTTTCTCAAGGCCTTAGAATAACCAGTCCATTTAAAACTTCTAAAAATATGCCTGTAGTTGAATTTTACCAGAAGAAAAAAGCAATGGGAAGATTTCTGAACAGAGAAATGACATAATGAGAACACTATTTTAGGAAGGTTAGCCTGGCAATTTTTTTTTGGATGGATTAAAGAATAGATGATTAGGGCCTGACTAGGATGCAGCCAAGGTGAGACACACTTTCAAAGAAAAATCACTAGGACTCAGGGACTATTCAATCCATCCCTACTTATCACTTCTCTTTAGAAGTTCCAGAGCAAATTCCTCATTCCTTCACAAACAAACACCAACAACTATAACATATGAGCAATTTGATTTACTCGACATTCTATTCAAATCAGCTTTCGCAAAGATCCTACTTTTTATGACTTATGCAACATGGGAGAGATGTTGGATTCGCAGAAGATTGCCAACAGAGGGCAAACTCTGGCAGGGCCTAAGTATATGGAAAAGAGCCAGAGGATGGAGCCAGGGATGGCCTGGGTGAAGTTCAAATCAATCAACTGACAAGTATTTTTATTACCTTTCTTTTCAGCCACTAAAGTGGTTTTCCTAAAATTTAGGTTAGCACTTCCCTAACTCCAAGGGTTCCCCCTCACTTCCAGGACCAAATACAAAATTGTCAGTTCACTGTTTGAAGCCCTTCATGACCTGATCTCCTCCTCCCTTTTGAGTTGTCTTACTTCCCACCATGCACTCCATTTAGTGACACTGGTCTGCTGGTCATTCTACAAACAAGTTCTGGGCACGTATGGCTGTTTCCCATGCCTGAAAACGCTCTCCTACCTTTAAAAGGTACTGGCTCTCTCCCATCAGATGGGTCAACAAGCATGCCTTAATTCCAGTGCCTTTTCTCTGTTAATTATTTCCTATATATCTGGTGTATAGTTTGCTTCATACACACCTATTTGTTGTCTTTCCCTATATTAATGTTTTTATGAATATTTTTATATTATTAATATTTTAGAAAATGTGTGGCTAGAAAAAACTACAAACATTAAAACAGATCTGGGTAGTTGGACTTAGAAGCACCACAATTAGGAACACTAATTTTATGAGAACTAAGCATGTTAAATCCATGGTTCCATTAAAAAAAAAAGTTAGACATCCTATTTCTTTACAAGAGGGACATCTAGTGGTTAGCCTCTAAACATTTCTAATAAATACCTCAGTTAAAATGTATTTCCATATTGATAACTTTTACATAAGACCTATAAACACTTGTTGTCCAAGATGACAGCATATAAACATCTAGGCACACACTTATGCATGTGTATGTGTGTGTATGTTTATTCCATTCTAATTTATCAATAGACTTGAACTCCTTCACAATGCCTGATGTAAATGCTTATTTTCTTTTATATAGATTTACTAATACAAGAAAATTTTCTTTTAGACTCTCAAATTTACAATTTCTAGGAGGAAAAAAATCTACTTAAGTACTTTTCTTTAGAGTAGAAAAAGTATAGATTTAGACCCAGGAGAAGGGCTAAAAAATCAAATCTCTGGGTATCTCTAAACAAATTACATTATCTGGAATGTTTTCCACATTCTGCAAAATGGGGATGAAAATATTTTACATAGTTTGTGAGACTTTACAATACCTAATTATTTAAGTGTGAGCTATCGCTATCAATTATTATTCTTAACAATTAGATAACAGTAAATCATTGGAGGATGTGGGGCAAAAGGTTGATAATAAACACAGAGATATATAACTAATTTGGCAGCACTAGAAGATATGGGCTAGAAGGGCAGAGAAAGAATGTGGTAGATAGTTCATAAAAAAACAATTTTACAAGGGAAATGACACAGTGAATAGGAAGAAAAAGAAAGACAAGAGGTTTATTAACTAGGTATATAGTTCTTGGCAAAAATGAAGAAAAGAGTCAGGATAAGCTAAAGTTTTGAATGAGGTTGACTGGACCAAAGGTTGTACCACTGACAAAAAACAAGCAAATCAGAAGGAAAAGCAGAATATGAAAAGTAAACAATTGAGGAAAAGGACTGAGACTTGTTTAATTTGGACACATCTTAAGTACAGATGCTACATACAGATCTCTGCACACAGCAGGCACCAATGTGGGAACGAAAACTGGAACTTATATCCAAAAAGGTGACAGATGTCAAGTCATGAGAATGAAGGTCACTGCCAGGAGAGCAAGAATGGAGGAGAAAATGAGATCAAAGATTCTTGGGAAAGACCAATGCTAATGGCAAGGAAGAGCTATCATGGTCAGCCAAGGAGACAGGAATAGGTAGAGGAGAATAGAGGGAGAAGAAGCAGAGGGTAGTGCCCTAGAAATCCAGGACATTAGAAGCCACAAGAAAACCATCTTAAAGGATAAAATGAAGCTGTTCCCTCATAAGAACCCTGCAAGGTATTAGGAAGAAGAGTAGAAGATGGTACACATCAGTAGCACTCAATGCTGTGGAGAAGGCAAGGATAACAAATGGGATTTTAGCCAAGTGTTTGTCAAGCCTCTCCTCCTATCTTTGTGGAAGATACAGATGTGAGCTCCAAAGCGATGCAATTTGGTGTATTTATTTGCAAATGGCAAAATGGCTGGATTCCAAAGAATCATCATCAATAGGTCATATAAACTCGAAAGGACTCTGGTGGAATTCTTCAGGCATCTGACCTTGGCCATATACTGTTTTCTACATTTATACATATTCTAAGTGATCTGAATGAAACATAGATGGCACACTAAACAAATCTGGGATTCAAAAAGTCCTAGACAAGCTAGAACCCTGGGACATACCTAATGAGGTAAAATTTAATAGAAGAAAACAAACTGTACAGCATTTGGGTTAAAAAAAATCAACTTCACAAGTATGAGATGCTAGAACCAAGCTCAGACAGCAGAATGAAAAAGAGTTTTCAGTGAACTTCAAGTGTAACAAGTCAAATATGATGAGGTAGCATTTTGTGGGAAGAGCTAAGGAGGAAGAGTAGCACAAAGGAGTGTGTAGCAACATCTCCTCCTCCAACTACTCCAAGTGTACTCAGAAAATGCACCAGACTACATCCTGATGGGAATGCAAAGAAAAATCCAGGTTGGCACAGGGAGATAAAGAAGGTTGTGGATAAGGAGGATGTGGTCTGGCCACAAAACTGGCAGCTTTGTTTCCCATTACACAAATCTGGGTCCCAGATTCACAGGAGACCACTACAAGTAGTGTAGTAGAGAGTTGGGCTCCCAGGCAGCTTCCTGAGACTACAAAAGACCAAAAAAATTGGGGAAAAAATGTCATCTTATTGCAAAAATAAGTGACTCGGAAAACAGACTGAAGAGAGATTCAGACTCATTGAACAACCTGAACGTCTTGATCAAAATAAAGACTGGAAACCATTTATCAAATTTTAAAAGAAAATTTCCCATATCTTTTACAACTAGAGGTCAAAGTACAATTAGAAAGAATCTACTAGTCACTTCCAGAAAGAAATCACAAAATGAAAAATCCAAAAACATTTTAAAGCAAAATCTGGAGATTCCCAAACATATGAATCAAACAAATATAGTCTTTGTATGTGGCCAAAATGTAAATGTTTTGCTTAATTACACTATTTATAACTTGAGTTTGTTTTTCCTTTGCTCTCATTGGGTGCAGTGGAATAGATTTTCATAGATTAAAAAAAAAAATTAAAAATTTTAAGCATAAAACATAATGTGCTCTTGGATTGTAGAAGAAAGCTATCTACATTAAGGGAGGTGATAAAGTTCTGTTTTCATCTTATCTAACAGAACTAGATCTAGGGCAGTAGTTTTAGCTCTAGGTGCTACATTTTAGGGAGGAAAAGCTACCAAAATAGTATAATCAGATTGGTGAGAAATCTCTAAGACATGACATATGAGGACTGACAAAAGGAAATGGAGATGCTGAGCCACTCTAATAGCTGAGGTGATTTAGTATCAGGTGGATACTTTCCTGGATCCTCCTCTGCCAAGAATGGGCGCAGTACCCAAGGCTCTGCCCTAGGCACTCTTTGCTTTCTTACTGGGAACTCCACAAATATCTTTATGGGGAGGACTCCCAGATTTATAGAGATGCAACCCAAGTCTCTCCTGGGCTCATCTGGCATTAGCAAATGACAATGGGACAGTTCACGTGGAATGTCAGTTATCTCACTTATATCCAGAGCAGAACTCATTCTCCTTCCCCCTTTTCTCCATTCACATGATTGCTGTCTTGGGTAACAGCATCATTACCCTTCCTTGGAATACAGCAATGGCATTTTAAATTGAGTTGTGTCTCAATTCTCACTCTTCTCCAATCCATCTTTCACAGAATTGAAGAAACAAAGTTCTGAGAAAGTTACCTTTCTCCAATGACTCCCCATTACCTCTAAGATAAAACTCATTGGGTGCTTAAAACCCTTTGCAACCTGGTTCTAACCTACCTTACTTTTCCAGTCCTATTATGTAATATTTCCCATCACACACACTGCAGATCAATCACTGCTTTGCTTACTTCCATCTCTCTGCTCTGGTACTGGCTGTCTTTCCTCACTTCTGATTTTTAGAACCTCTAGTTTTCCCCAAAACTCGGCTCAAACACCATCTCTTCTAAAGAAAGTCTGTTCTGATCTCCTAGTGCTAGTGTCTTTTTCTCCAAATTTTTTTGTGGATATATTTAATACATACAAGTCATCTCTCCATTAGAAGGACTTTCACTTTTGTTTATTCCCTAGGGAACAGCACAAGGTCTGGCAAAAAAAGCATTGATAATTAATAAACATCTGAATGATTTAAAGTGATGAGACTTACTCTGCTTGACCCAAGAAGACAGAATTAAAAGCAATGAGAGAAACCTGAACAAAGCTAAAGATTCAGATATGATATAAGGAAAAACTTCCTAACGATTATCATTGAGAAACCTTGAAAGATTTCATTTGTTATGATCAGGTCTTTATATTAAAGCTAGTAACTTGTTGGGTTATCTTCAAAATGATCAACAGCCTATAACATGGATTGAATCTAAAAAAGATCAAATTTAAGAGGTAAACATTATGCAACTGATTTTTTGAACCTGAACATATTTATATTGATCCTTATTAAGTGTAATGCTATCATTAAATTCAGCACAATTTCCCAATTACTACAATACCAACTAAGCTTTTGCCATAAGAATAGTAGATCCCCACCCCCACTCACATCACCCTTACTTGAGATCTTTAAGCAGTGTGGAGGAACCATTTGCTGGGTATAGAAGTGATATGCTTTTCAAATATGAATTAACCCTAAAATCCCTTTCAATTCTTAAGACAATGAAAAGGCAATTAGAGGAGACAATCAGTGACCTCACAGAAATACAGGGATAGAAAACTGATTGTGGAGGGCTAAAGAAAGAACAAATACTATAGAAATGGAGGGATTCATTTAAGGAAACTGGCAGCAAAAGGGAAGCCTTAACAAATATATCTTTTAAGTAAATATTATATACCATGAACTGTACTAGGGTAGTGGCCATACAAAGATTTAAAAAAAATATATCCCATAGTCAAGTTTACAATGTAAAGGGAGATGAGACAAGAACACATAGAAATGCGACAAAAGGTAGATTGTGGGAGAGGATCTCACAAGGTACTCTAGGAAAATTCAGGGAGTGATCACTTATTTAAAAATATTTATTGAAGTGTTTTGTTTTTACATTACAAACATTTACAAGTTACTCCAACTTCAGGAAAAGTCTTTTGTAAAAATGCAAAATAGTTAAGTAAAACTAATGACCATATTTCAAAGTGCATTCCCCAGCTGTAGCAATCCAATTCTGTTTTAAAAATACTGACAAAAATCATTTTCTCCACTGGAAAGAAAGATGATTCAGAAAATTTGATCTGTTATTCTTCAAGAAAAAGTGGTATTGGGGAAAAAGAGAAAGGACTAAATAAAGAAGAATTTTGAAGATACCAGTAATAGTTATTTTGATGAAGAAAAAAGGTAGAACAATTTCCTAAAGTGATGCCATTATTTAAAAAGAAACAACAATGGATATAAAGAACAGAATGGTCCTATAAGAGCAAGAGCATAAACTTGAGAATGAGTTAAGGACAAGTTTTTTAGATATGCTGGACTAAGGAATCAACTCAGAGATAAACATGAACAATGACAAAACAAAATCTCATTTGGTTTTGGACAGTGATTGTCCTTTCCAGTAGAGGCTGAGGACAGAACAATTAGTTAACAGGAACATGTTGGATATCTTCTAGCAGAAGGTGGGTGACTACTTCTTGGCTATGTTATAACAAGGAATCCCTTTCCTTGGTGGGTTGACCCCGATAATGGCTGAATGCTCTTCATATCATATCAGTCTGTGACTGTGTGACTACAAATAAAAGATAAGTGAAGAGCTAGCAAGAAATCACCTCACTCGCCTCCATGAGTTCAAGTCACAAGTCTTCAATGATCTAGGACCAAGATCATGGAAAATAGAAGATATCCTGAAACAATAAGTTAACTTCCCCATTATTAAAAAAGGTGAATTGTGGGTGGCCTATGAATTGCAGATTGATAATGCTGCCTCACATGTCAGGCAAAGTTCTAAAAACACATTATCAGAGAGAGTTTCTGAGAACTCAAAGAAAAGCTATAGCAGAGTCAACATGGATTTATCAAGAACAGGCTATGCTAGATGAACTTCATTTCTGTTTTATTATAATATGATTTGATTGGTAAGTTTGGGCAATGGTATACACATGACATATACAGATTTCAGAAAAACATCTGACAGTTACCCTTAAGTATCCTAAAAGTGTACTTCAAAAAATATTCCCATGACATGCTCCTCAATAGCACCTCAGCATTATATAACACACAACACAGGGATAGTCTTTAGCCTTGATTCTGTCATAACCCATGTTCCACTTCCATGTTCAAGAACTTTGAAATTCTATTATCTAGTCATGCTAAGCTCACTTATTTAGGTTTTCATTTTCACTGTGACTTCCAGTCCTTCTTCCTAAATAATTTCCCAGGTCAGAATTTTTGCTATAGCTACACTCTTTTCTCTTCCTAAAGTAAATGTGAACTAATTCAATTTTATATGATGCTTTGCACTTGTCTCTCATGCCTTGCTGAAGCCCAATGATGAAATATTCCCACCATCTACTTCCTCTGCTTCTACTCACAGGTAGCTGAACAGAGCTGGAGACATCATGAAATTACTGAGTCTACTACAAATTTAGGCTGCTAATCTTAACCGGGCCTTAATTTGAATTGCAGCAATGCAATCCTTCTATGTCCATTCCTAGCCGATTCCCTACTCCCCTCAACACAGCTATTCCAAGTCTTCTCTCCAAACTCCTGCCCCACCTCTTCACTCACCTTCTCAGGTGAGGACTTCACACAGCAACTTAAATAAAAAACAAAAAAAACACCACCTTGAAAGTTTTTACCTTACGCACTTCCCTTACTCCAGTCTCTGGACTTCTTGCCAAGGGTAATCACAATACATGAATTGTTGATCCCTTAACCTTTGTCTTTTTTGGTAGATTTCCTCCCTATCACCTCCTCTCACTCTTGAAAATTTGAATCTCTACCTATTTTATTCTTTCTTTGTTGCCTAAAAATATGCCCAACTATCCCAGATTTTTAAGAAATCTTCATTAGATTCTACTGGCCTTCCAAGGTTGCTCATCTATAAAATGAGGAGATTTGACTGCTCATACCTCTAATGTCCCTTCTCAACTATGACCACATGAGCTGTAGCTCATTTATTCTTACTCTTGGGTGAGAATAATTCATTCTCATAGTCTACTTCATTAGTATGATAAACAATAGATTATACCCAAAAAGTTAACAGTTTAAATAAAAGCACTAATTTAAAACATTTCTATAACTAGATACTTACTTCCTATCAAACATTGTTGAATTCTCTCTTCTTTTGGTGAAGCCAATTGGTAAAATTCTTAAGTCAATGTTGTGTCTTCGTGCTCGGTTTTTCATATAATTTAACTAATAGAACAAAAACCAAACATTAAATTATTGATGGCACTTCATTACCTCAGAATCAGTACAGAGTCCATAGATATTATGGTCTCTTTTTAGTAACAATAACTCATATTCTAAAAATTTTGCAAAACATTTTTTCCTCATAAATGTGAGAAAATGTATTATTTCAATTTTGTGATGTAACTGAATCTCAGAGAAATTAAGTGACTTCATCAAAATCACACTTCTATTGCCAAAATCAAAACTTATACTTAAATCTTCCATTTCCAAAACCAGAAGAATTTATTATTTTAACATTATTAGGTGAGAAATTACATAGTTAATACTATTTATGAGCAGCAAATTTCTGGAGATGGTATGTTTTGTTTAATAAGTTAACAAAAACACGTAGTAATCATAAATGCCTTTTGGCAATAAAATGACTTTTATGATTCTGAATTTTTCACAGCCTGAGGTAACTTCAGAGTAAGACTTTATCATAGGCATCTCATTAGTAGTTTAATAGAGCAAGCATATGTCATTAATGTCCAATAAACTTGGCATAACTAGTGGCATCAGTCTTCTGTAAAAAGCCAAAGACCCATTTGGATTTAGAAACAATTGATGAAAGTCAATAATGGCTGTGAATAATAAGGTATTAGTTAAAAAATGAAAATCTTATTGCAGAGATAGGCCATAAAATACTTTGTAAACCTCAGGTATGCTATATCCAAGTTACTGTCACACCACTGTGTAGAAACTTTAGGACTGGTACAAGAAATTCAAATGTTACAGTGAAAAATTTTCTCATTACCTAACACTTAATTTTTAATTTAAGAAGTTATGTATGACTTTAGACCTTTTATTGATAATCTTATCAGTGGTACCAAATTCAAATAGAAGATCATTAAATTGTATATAAAGATCCCCAAGAGTTGCATATCACACACTGACATTTTCTGTATTTGCTTGTATTTTTACTTATTGTTAATATTTTTCAATCACATCTTAATTTGGTTCAGGCTGTGAGTCTGACACTTCCACTCTAGCCTATTCTCTAAAAAAGGAAAGGTGCAAACCTGAATTGGTGGAGAAGTTTCTTCATTAGACAATTCACCACAATGAGGAAATTATAAGTCCAGCTACTATCTCTAGGAATAATCTGATTTTAAACTTTGTTACATAGCTTTAAAGAAAAATTAAAATTCAATTTTCCATAATATCTTTCAGACACTATGCAAAAAAATAGCTCTCTAATGAACCAGAGAGTACAAGAAAAATGTCACTAATAAAACCAATGGAAGAACATATATTTTTAAAATATGATATGCTTTTTTGCCAACTACTCAACAGAAAAATAAATTGTGTTGAACATTTCTGAACACTTTATGTTCAAAGAAATTTACATCACAATGATGAATTTCAATTTTGTATTTACTTTAAGGAAAATTTTTTATAAATATGGAGCACATAGGAACGGAAAGAGCATAGGTTTACAAGGCACCCAGGTCCAAATCCTGCTTCAGCTACTTATTTTTATGTGACCTTGTAAAAGTAAACTTTCTTAAGCTTTCATTTCCTTATCTGTAAAATGAGGGAACTGAACAAACTAATCTGAAAGCTCACTTTTTGCTCTAAAGTCTATGCTCCTATAAAAAAAGAAATTTAATAGTAAATTGTTGCAGTTACTGTCTCTTAAGTTTTTGTTGTTGCTGTTGTTCAAATTGTTTTTTGGCTATGTTTGACTTTGTATGACCCCCATTTGGGATTTTCTTGGCAAATATACTGCAGTGGTTTGCCATTTCCATCTTCAGCTCATTTTACAGGTGAGAGAACTGAGACAAATAGGGTAAAGAAATTTGTCCAGAAAATACTAAGTGTCTGAGGCAGAATTTGAACTAAGAGGAGTCTTCCTGACTCCTGTCCCAGTGCTCTGTCCGCTATGGTGCACCCTTAAGCTAGTTTAAACTAATACACTTATTAAGAGAAATGAACACTTACAATTCTATTTGTTGAGGGTCTTTTCAAGAAAACATCTCTAGCAATGTAGTCAGCTGATCTTCCTACATCTTCCAAAAACCTATAATCTAAAATTTTCAAAGTAAAAAAATCAGGTGACACAGGCCAAAGGAAAAAATGCATCAATTAATTACAAATAAGATGAGACATTATGTCTTACCACTTAGAAGATTAATTTCGGTAAACTGTTTTAATGAAACAAATGCTGTCTTCTCTCGAATTCCATTGCATGTAAGCTCTGTTTTGTGTTTCTTCACACAGGCTAAGCTGAAAAGGCAATATACAAAACCTTTGCATTTTCACTGAGAAGCATAAAGGTACAAACAGCAGAAACAGTACTAAACCCATTTCATACCTGCAGGAACATTTCATACAACGTGGACACCTGTATTTTGCTTCTTCTGTACCACAAGTTTCACAGCTAAAAGAAACAAATAAACCAAAAACTCAAATATGTGTAATTATTAAAATTGCCAAAGTTGTATTCTACTTGTAGCTTTACATAGGTACTTGTAACAACACATGTTAATTAATGTGGATATATGCAAAAACAATCTTTGGTTAAAAAATAAAAAGTAGAAAAAAAAACTGGGAAATAAATGTAAATTGTTTGCATTTTTGTTTTTCTTCCTGGATTATTTCTACCTTCTGAATCCAATTCTTCCTGTGCAACAAGAAAACTGTTCGGTTCTGCACACATTTATTGTATCTAGGATATACCGTAACCTATTTAACATGTATAGGACTGCTTGCCATCTGGGGGAGGGGGTGGAGGGAGGGAGGGGAAAAATCGGAACAGAAGTGAGTGCAAGGGATAATGTCGTAAAAAATTACCCAGGCATGGGCTCTGTCAATAAAAAGTTATTTAAAAATAAAAAAAAATAAAAAGTAAAAATACTTCTTGGCAGTTCATCATTGCCTTCTCTTCACTCCCTTCCCAACTCTGCTTAGATTTCTCAGGGACTTTGCTAGCTGCCTGCCCCTTTCCCACCAGGAAGAGCCTCCTGGAACTTCTATTTTTAAAAAGGGACCCAAGATGGCCGGCCTTCATTCCCTCCCACCTCCCAGCTTTGCTTCTGATTTTTAGACTCAAAGTCTGTTGGGACACTCTCCATATTACCACCTTTCTTCACTCCAGCTCCCCTCCCACCTAGACTCTAAGCTCCTCGCAGGAGCTGTCCCTAGAGCCAGCACAGGAGAGCGCTTCAGTTCCAGGGGGTTTCCTCTTTGGCTGGTCAGCTACTGTTTATCAATCCCCTATTCAGTGAAAAGTAACGTGCTGTGATGGTGCTTCCACAAAAGACAGTACTCATTCTCAAGGCACTCACAGCTTGAGAGGAGTCAACATGCAGGCAACTATGGCCAAATAAAACGGTACAAGATACCTTGAGCACAATCTTGGAGGGAAAAGACTAAGAGTAAGGAGGACTGGGAGTCTCCTCATAAAAGCAGAACTCAGCTGGGACCTGAGGGGTGCCGGGGGGCAGATGAGGAGGGAGACAGTGAGCCGGTGAAAATGCTTGGGTCAGGAGATAGTGTCTTGACCAAGGCAAAGCAAGGAGGCTTTACGCATTAAGTGGGGAGAAGGCCTAAGAAGACTGAGGGCAGGTTACACAGAGTTGTCCGAGTCAAAGAGGATGTTTTCCATTTCCTGAAGGTGACAGGAAACTACTGGAGTATATGGAAGGAGGTATATCATGGCTAGACCTGAACTTGAGGAAAATCCTTTTAAGCTGAAAATGGACTGGTGTGGGGAACAACTTGAGGCAGGGCCACCAAAGAAACGAGAGTGTCAGAGGGGAGGCTATAAGAGGTCACCAAAGCAGAAAAAAATGGGAATAACAACTGATTGGATATGGGGGGGAAAGGGGTCAAGAATGACACTTAGGTTTCTAGCCTAGACACTTGGGAGGATGATGGCACCTTGGCAGTCACAGGAAAGTTAATTAGGAGGGGAGAAGGATTTGGAGGGAAAAATGAGTTTGGTTTTGGACAAGTTAGAGTTGTCTACAAAAAGCCCAATAAGCAGTTGGAGTCCCATATAATGGAAGTCAAGAGAGAGGTTAGGACAGGGCAAACAGATCTGAGAACGCTGCATTTAGAGATAATGGCTGACTTCACACAAGTTAAGATTACCCGTGAAATCGTATAGACGAAGAGGGCTCAGGACAGAGGCTTGGGGGCACTTCTGGTTAATGAGCACGACCTGGATGAATATCCAGAAAAATGGGTAAAGGAGCAGCATTAGGAGTGTCACAAAAAGCTACAGAGAAGAGAATATCAAGGAGAAGAGGGTGATCAACAGTCAAGGAAGAAGACTGAGAAAGGAGAGTAGATTTGGCAACCAAGTTACAACACTTGCAGGAAATTCTCTAATAACAAGAAGAACAATACAATTACTGGTTAATGTGGACTAGGGAAAATTTTCCACTCATTTTTCTATCCTCTATTCAAGTTTATTAAGGAAACCAGATAATCCTTTCAATTATCATTCTGTCAGGTATTTGGTAGTCTTCTAGCACCACATAGAATGACTAGCTCATCTACAAGTCCAGTTACAAATAAATATAGATCAAACCTCCTATGGTGAGAAAAAAAATGTCTTCTAAATTCATCTTTTCTCTATAGAAAAACTATTGACCAAGAAGACTAGCAGTGGTAGCTGGCGGACTGGAAGCTAAATTAAGAATGTAACAGTAACATTGTTTTTAATTTAGGAAAGATCAATACTTCCTTCTCCATTCCAATCCCTGACCAAATATCTTCAAATGTATTTCTAGGTTTCTGTGATGTCGACAGATGAGCCACCTATGTTCTAGACAATAAGATTCCTTCCCCCATTTCCACCTCGAGAATCACTGCCTTTTGGTTTCCTGTTTCATTGCATGACAAGATCTCATTACTTCCAGTATTTGTAATTTCATCACAACTCTTCTACAACTTAGTCAATGGCCTCTGAAATTGCTGTAGCTACAGCATTTATCACCTTGTGGCCAACCTAAGGAATAAGCCTCTGGCCAGATCTGGATTAGTCAGGCTGGTCTTCAGACAAGTCACACACACCCACTCTAGGGTCTGTGCAAATCATAAAAAAATTCAGATTTGGGACTTTGTTTATCTATGCTGAAAGGTGTCCTTACTCCAACATTCTCATTAAGATCATACAAATTTAAGCAAAAACTTCCACTGAAGGGCAAGCTACCAGTACCTCCAGAGGCAGACAGCCCATTTGTTAAAAGTTTTTCCTAAGATCGAGTCTAAGACTTTGCCTCTTTACTATTTTCACTAGTTGCTGCTGCTTATTCCATTTTCTAAGGCAGTGGTGTCAAATTCAAATAGAAATGTAGCCTGTGAGCTACGTACTGATTTAGAAAATCACAAACTGGCATCATTTATTTTATATTGTATTTTTAAATTTATTTTGTGAAACATTTTACCATCACTTTTTTTTTGGGTAAAACAATTGGAGTGAAGTGACTTGCCCAGGGTCTCACACCCAGCAAACTTTAAGTGTCTGATGTAGGATCTAAACTTGGGTCCTCCTGACTTCCAAGTCAGTGCTCTATCCACTGTGCCATTTGGCTACCCCTCCCAATTACAATTTAACCTGGTTCCGGTAACATAGGGATACCCTGCTGGGGCAGCAAGGGTAATAGCTTTGCTCAAGGGACAATGGGAGCAAGCTCTATTACTAATGATAAACCTGTGAAGATGCTTCTTACAAGATATTACATGCCTTGTTCAGGACCATACAGCTAAGTATCTGAGGCTAGATTTGAACTCGGGGCTTCCTGATTCCAGGTTCAGGACTGGTATCTACTGTAGTTGCTTGCCTTCTAAATTAAGTTATAATCAAAGATGATAAATGTAAATAAAACCTATGTAGAAATTTAGGTATATTTTTATCTAAAATTAAGATAGGTCATGACGACAGATTATTCACCTCTCTCTACAAGACAAAAGTTAACAGGAAACAAAATTTAATTACTTCATTTGGCCTCAAGATCTCCAACCCCCAAGACCTACTCTGACTTACTTTCTAACCTGGTCCTCCAACATCACATTCCTGTTTTTTGCCAAACTCCACTGATCAACTGTTATCAAATATTGCTACTGAGCCCAACGACACAGTTGGAGCTTCATCAAGAACCCTGGGGTGCTTTTGATTCCAATTCTCTTCCTATCTATCCACCCCAAAGAACCTTCAGACTCTCTCTTCTCCCCCCTCCATCATCACCCCCCTACTCCCCGATTTCATCCTCATCCTACCTTGACATGGCCAGCTTCCGCTTGCTGCCCACCTGAGGCCTTCTCGGTGGCTCCTGTTCCTCTGTCAGCTTTGCTCCAGTCATTTCTTCTTCCTTCACCTCTTGCCCACGTATCACTTTTTCCTTCACTTCCTGTACATACATCATTTCATTCAGTCCTCGTCCACTCAACCCTTTCCTCACTTCTCCAAAACCCAATCAATTCTCCGACTTCAGGATCTCCTCCACTCTCCCTCTCCACCCATTTCTTCTTTCATCTTCATTCCACCCACTTTTCTTCCTTATCCTCGTTATCCTACCTACCTCTTTCTTCATCTCCATTCCATCCACTTCTGTCTTCAATTCCATTCCATTTTCCTTTTTCTTCACTTCAAATTCATTTTCCTTCACATTCACTTCCTCCACCTCCATATTAACTTCCTCCTCCTCCTTCAACTCCATTTTCCCCACCATCTCCTCCTTGACATTCATCCCCTCTAATATGATTTCCTCCTCTTCCCCAATTTTCTCCCCTTCCATCATTTCTTCTTTTACTTCTAATCCCCCTAACATCTCTTCCTCTTTCACTTCCGTTTCACCCATGCCTTCTTCCTTCACACTCATTTCTTCTATCACTCCCTCCATTCCAATTTCTCCCACCATCCCCTCCCCTCCACTCAACAGTGAGATACCCTCCTCCGACCAGTCTGGCATCTCCTTTTTCATTTGTAGTCTTCCCACCACCTCTTCCATCGCCTCCAGCCCATCTAAAAACTCCTCTTTCATGTCTATTCTATCTAAAAGTTCCTGCTCCCTGCCTTCTCCATCTACAAGTTCCTCCTCCCCATCTTCTCCATCTACAAGTTGCTGCTCCACATATTCTCCATTTACAAGTTCCTGCTCCCCATCTTCTCCATCTACAAGTTGCTGCTCCACATATTCTCCATTTACAAGTTCCTGCTCCCCATCTTCTCCATCTACAAGTTGTTGCTCCACATATTCTCCATCTACAAGTTCCTGCTGCACATATTCTCCATCTACAAGTTCCTGCTGCACATATTCTCCATCTACAAGTTCCTGCTGCACATATTCTCCATCTACAAGTTCCTGCTGCACATATTCTCCATCTACAAGTTCTTGCTCCACATATTCTCCATCTACAAGTTCCTGCTCCCCGTCTTCTCCTTCTACAAGTTCCTGCTCCACATGTTCTCCATCTACAAGTTCCTGCTGTCCATCTTCCCCAGCTACAAGTTCCTCCTCCCCACCTTCCCCAGCTACAAATTGCTGCTCTACATATTCTCCATCTACAAGTTCCTGCTGCACATATTCTCCATCTACAAGTTCCTGCTCCACATATTCTCCTTCTATAAGTTCCTGCTCCACATATTCTCCACCTACAAGTTGCTGCTCCACATATTCCCCATCTACAAGTTCCTCCTGCCCATCTTCTCCATCTATAAGTTCTTCCTGATCATCTTCCCCATCTACAAGTTCCTGCTCCACATATTCATCATCTACAAGTTCCTGCTCCACATATTCCCCATCTACAAGTTCCTGCTCCACATGTTCTCCATCTACAAATTCTTGCTCCCCATCTTCTCCACCTACAAATTCCTGCTCCACATGTTCTCCATCTACAAATTCTTGCTCCCCATCTTCTCCACCTACAAATTCCTGCTCCACATCTTCTCCATCTACAAGTTCCTGATCCCCATCTTCACCTTCTACAAGTTCTTGCTCCACATATTCTCCACCTACAAGTTCCTGATCCCCATCTTCTCCTCCTACAAGTTCCTGCACCACATATTCTCCATCTACAAGTTCCTGCTCCCCATCTTCTCCATCTACAAATTCCTGCTCATCTTCTATAAATTCTTGCCCTGCGTCTTCTCCAAGTCCCTGCTCCCCATCTCCATCTCCAAATTCCTGCTCCCCGTCTTCTCCATCTATAAACACTTGCTCCCCATCTCCTCCATCTATAAATTCTTGCTCTCCATCTTCTCCTTCTACAAGTTCCTGCTCCCCATCTACTCCTACTGCAAATTCCTGCTCCCCATGTTCTCCATCTACAAGTTCCTGCTCCACATATTCTCCTTCTACAAGTTCCTGCTCCCCATCTCCTCCATGTACAAGTACCTGTTCCCCATCTTCTGCAACTACAAATTCCTCCTCCCCATCTCCTCCATCTATAAGTTCCTGTTCCTCATATTCTCCATCTACAAATTCCTCCTCCCCATATTCTCCATCTACAAATTCCTCCTCCCCATATTCTTCATCAACAAATTCTTGCTCCACATCATCTACAAATCCCTGCTCTACAAGTCCCTGCTCCCCATCTTCTTCTCCACCTACAAGTTCCTCATCTTCTCCACCTACAAGTTCCTCCTCCATCTCTACTCCATCCACAAACTCCTCCTCCATCTCTACTCCATCCACAAACTCCTCCTTCATCTCTACTCCATCTACAAGTTCTTCCTTCACGTCTACTCCACGCATACGTTCCTCCTCCACGTCTTCGCCATCTACAAGTTCCTCCTTTAAGTCTATTCCATCTAGAAGCTCCTCCTTCACCTCCACTCCCTCTGCAAACTCCTGCTTCACTTCTTGTTCATCCATCATTTCCTGCTTCACTTCTTGTTCGTCCCCCAATTCCTGCTTCACTTCTGTTCCATCCATCAATTCCTGCTTCACCTCTACTCCCTCTATTATTTCTTGCTTCACGTCTACTTCGTCTATTAATTCCTGCTTCACCTCGACTCCGTCTAACAACTCCTGCTTCACCTCGACTGCGTCTATTGCTTCCTGCTTCACCTCTCCTCGGTCCGTCAGTGCCCGCTGCAGCCCTGGGGCCGCCTGAGCCCCCTCCGCGGGCTCCTCCATCACCTCCACCTTGATCTGCAGCCCGTCCCATTCGAGCTTCGCCTCCACGCCCCCCGCCAGCTCCAGCTTCACCTCCAAGCCCGCCCCTTCGGGCTCCAGTTTCACCTCCAGCCCCATCCCCTGGGCCCCGGGCCCGTCATCGGCGCCCCGCGCTTCAGCCATGGCTTCGCGTTCCGCCCCGCCCCGCCCCGGCTTCTGCTCCCGCCTCGGGCCCCGCCCCCGCGCCCGCCCGCTAGGCCCCGCGCTGCTTCCCCTCGCCCCGGGCGGCCTCCTCCTCCCGGAACGGCCCAGAGTCCCTAGTGCGGGAGAGTGACTGAGCCCCTAAACCGCGCGCTGCGAACCACGTGATGCCGCGGGCCACGGGCCTCCACGCGTTCCAGCCGCCCGCCGTAAACCGCACTCACCGCCCGAGCCGCGGTAGCCCCCGCTTTACGACCTTTTCCCAGCACGAGAACGGCTGCACGCGCGGTTTCCTAGTCAACAGAAGCCTTCGCGACGGCGAGAACCACCTTGGGGGCGTGACTTCCTTCTGATTGGTGCTTCAGGCGTCTGGCTCCGCCCCGGGTCCCTGGGCTTTTTCCGTCCCTCGGACGCTTTGCTCGGGCTTCTCCACGCACCCCGCGGCCTGTTCTGAATTTGTCGGACCCAGATTCTTAGCTTAGTACTTAGCAAAAGCTAATTAAAACTCGGAACTGGCTCCTCCCCCCAGATGCTGCCTTAGGCCTCTTCCTCTCCCTCCCCCAAATCGGATCTGCTCCTGGAACCTCGGGCTCCGAAGAGCAGATTGTCACCAACTCCCGCTCGGACCCGGGTCCCTTTGACCACTTCCGATCTACTTCCCTATCCCTTCTAACTCCCCCCCCCCCCAGCAAGCCGTCATCAAATCAAGTCACGCCGCTCCTCCTGCGGGGGCGGGGAGGGGAGGAGCCTCCTTTGTCAGTCAAGTCCCGGGTCTTGTCCCCTCCTCACCTGTATCTCGGGCCCCGCCCCCGGGGCCACATCACATGTGTCAATCAACAGATCAGCATCCTCCCCATAGGGTTTCTGGGACCACCTAGACTCCTCCGGGAGTAACGCTTTCCCTTCCCCTCTGGGTCTGGAACTAGGGTCGGTCAATTCCACTCTCTCCTCCCCCCAATGGGGTCATTCCCAATAACTTCCAACTATACAGTTCGCCCCGCCCCTTCCCCATACTGTTACACTCCTCCAATTAGGACTTGTTTCTCAGTACTTAGCACTGTCCTCGGCACCTAGTAAGTGCTTAACTTAAGTGCCTTTTCATTCATTCATCATTCAGCCCTTCCGGACAAATGCTTAAAATTTTAAAATAATTATCTCTACACGGGTTGATCCCAAAATGTATGTGTATATAACTTGCTGCGCTTCAATACTGAACTGCAAGGTGCCTGTTAAACATTTACACCTGAACCTTACGTTGTTATCTCAAACTTAAAACGTCCAAAGCAGAGCTCATTCTCTCCTTCTCTGCTCTCACTTTAACTCCACCTTTTCTTGGAAATTCTCTTGTTTGGAATTTCTGTTCAGGATGGCACAATCCTCCCGTTCCTACTCTCCCTTTATCCAATAAATTGCCAAACTTTATCCATTCCATTCTCTCCCTCACAAACCATCACCCTAGTTCACACCTTCATCACTTCTCATCTGGATTGGTCCTACTGCTCTTCCTGTTTCCTATCTCTTCCCACCCTAATCTATCAGCCGCGCAGCTACCAAAATACTTTTGCTAGAGCACAGATTACTCAGTTTTCAGTGGCTTTCTGCTGTCTAGAGATCATTTGAAACCCTGCACCATCTGCTTGTCTATTTTTTCCAGACTTATTTATTATTACTCTTCACATACTCTATATTCCTGCCAATTGTTATTCAGTCATTTTCAGTCATGTCTGATTCTTTTTTCTTGTTTTTTTTTTTCTTTTTTTTCTTTTTTTTTCTTTTTTTTTGTTTTGTTTTTTTTTTGTTTGTTTTTTTTTGTTTTTTTTTATTTTTTTATTTTTTTATTTTTTTATTTTTTTATTTTTTTATTTTTATTTTTTTGTTTTTTTTATTTTTATTTTTTTTATTTTATTTTTTTATTTTTTTTAGTCATGTCTGATTCTAAGTGACCTCTTTTGGGGGTTTCTTGGTAGAGATACTGGAGTGGTTTGCCATTTCCAGATCATTTTACAGGTCAGGAAATCAAGGCAGACTGGGTTAAGGGACTTGCCCATAGCTTAGTTAAGTGTCTGAGGGCAGATTTGAATCTAGGAAGATGATTTTCCTCCTCTATCCATTGTGATTTAGCTGTTCATATGCCAGCCAAAATGCTACCCAAACTCTATATTCCAATTCTATGCTTTTACATAGGTAGCGGCAGAGCACTCTGAGCTCATATTGGTCTGATCAGCCACAGTGGGACACACTTGACTCAAACATACTGATGTCATTTTGGTCCTTTTACAGAACAAAGGAAAACAACACACAACCCTTAGGCATGAAATGCATCTTTTCCTGAGCTCAACTTCCTAGCATTCTTGGCTTCAGTCAATGTCCAACTCAGATATCACCTCCAAAGAGCTCAGGTAGTGGTCGTGGGGTAACCAGGTGGGCTTTAGCAGAGAAAGCCTGAATCACTGTAAACAATCAGGAAGCCTGGCTACTCCCCAAGCAGGCAGGAGCATTGTTAGCATCATTTCAGCCTGGAGAGAAACTTTTGTTCTTAAGTAGACCTTTTGGTTTAAGTGGATTTTTGATTATCACCTCAATTCAGGTGAACGGATTTGGTAGAAATCATAACTCACAGTTACTGTATCCAATCAGAAAACCAAGTTATGATGTCAAATCCCCAAGATTATATTTCCATAAAAAGACTTAGTTTACGGCACCAATTCACTAAAGTCCAGTCAATGGCATATTCCTGCCACATGGCATCTTTTCCCATGTTATAGCTAACTCCTTTGGGGGTTAGTCAGCTAACTTCTCTTGGAATTTAACTCGGTTTTAGCAGCATAATAAAATCTGAAATGTATACCTACAAATTCTTTTGAAACCCCTGTGATACCAGCCTATAACCCTAATATACTTTTGGGGTCCAATACCCAGAACATCAACAGTACTACTACCTAATTTTCCTTCTACAAAATCCCTCAATAATTGCTCTTTTCCTCCTCAAATCACCTAAAAGATTAAAAGCTTTTTGAAGGCATTTTTTGATATGTCAGTAGCTTATAGTATTTTACAATAGTTGACTCTTAATTAGTATCTATTGAATTGAATTAAATGGAATCATTTGTATTTTTGGTCATGTCTCCAGTTCTTAAATTAATCACAACTTTGGGTTCTAAGATTTGTGTCTTTTTTTTTTTTTTAATTATCATCTGGGAATTTCTTTGTATCTGAAGCCATTTGGCATGAGGAACAATTAATAGATAATGGTTATTCTACTGAAAAGAACCATGAGGAGCTCAGTCAGGCATGCTGTTATCCTTGGCTGGTGGAACAAGATGGACATCTCTAGGAAGGAGCTGAATTGCTTAGTTGTCCTTATTGCATCACTAACCTTGATCCTTCTCTTGTTGTGGCTACATATATTTCTTTTTGTTAAGAATTAAATGGCTCAGAGGTATTTCATTTCATTCCAATATCAAATACAAACTTGACTAAGACAAGTCTAGTTAAAAATAGAAATCAAGGACAAATATAGAAATGATTGCTAGTGTGGAAATGATAGACATGAATGTGTAGACAAGTAGGGAAAGAGCCAATACATTGAGAGAAATTGAAGATTAGAAAAAGTAGAGATGGTGGTAGATGGCCTCAATTTTGTTAGGGACCCATGAATTGAGATTCTCAGTTTAGAGAATAGGGATAGTTTGCTATAGGAAGCTAGAAGAGAAAGGAGAAAGTTTGAAATTGCCACTGTAGTGAATGGGAGAGAAAACCAAAAAGAAAAGATTAAGAAATATTGTCTTCTAGCAATGAGGATATTGTTGAGATTAAATAACATGCATTTGTTTTTGATAGTTTCATAGCTTTCTTCAATTTTGTTTAGCAGGTCTAGAGAAAATTATGAAATGCAAAATGGTTAACTTTGATTACATTAAATTAAGAAGGTTTTACAACAACAAAATTAAAAGGAAAGTACAAAGTTGGAGAAAAAAATTTTATAGCCAGTGTTTCTGAAAAAGGCCTCATTTCTAAAATATATAAAGAACTCTGTCAAATTTATAAGACTACAGATCATTCCCCAATTGAGAAATAATGAAAGGATATGAACAGACAATTTTCAGATGATGAAATTAAAGTCATCAATAATCATATGAAAAAATGCTCTAAATCACTATTGATTAGAGAAATTCAAATTAAAATAATTCTGAGATACCACCCCACACCTCTCAGATTGATTAATATGACAGGAAAAGATAATGATAAATGTTGGACGGGTTGTGGGAAAACTAGGACACATGTATTCCTTGGTGGAGTTGTGAACTGATCCAATCATTCTGGAGAGCGATTTGGAACTATCTCCAAAGAGTACGAGTAATTCAAGATCAGGGATTGACATGGTGTGATTAGTAGTAGGAATGGGCCAGGGGATTTGAAAGTATAGTGTAGAGTTAAATTGTTTCATCACGGAATTGTGGGTGAGATTGGAGAAGGATAGAGAGTGAAGCTATAGCAGAGGTGACAGTCAAGGAAATGTAGATACTAGAGATACAAGGAAGATGGAAAATAGGTTTAGAAGTACTAAAGCCTAAATGAAAATGGAATGGCAAAAGATTATAATCAGTTTAAGATCCAGCTTATTTTCCATTTGTATTGTCTTTGCTAGCTAGAAATACTGATGATTGGATTCTATGAGACTGTTCTCTACTTACAAATGCTTTATTCTCCTCTACCTCTCCTCTGTAGTCTTTGATACTATTAATTACCCTTTTTCCCCTTATTTTCTAGGATTTGAGGACACTGCTCCGATGGTTCTCCATCTACGTATCAGACTACTCCTTCTCTGTCTCCTTTTCTGGACTCTTATCCAGATCATGGGTTAATTGTGTCTCACAAAGTTCTGTCCTGGTTCCTCTTTTTAAATTTTTCTTCCCCTCTATACAACTTTACTTGGTGAGCTCATTAGCTACCATTACCATTTCTATGTTGATGATTCTCAAGTCTATCGTACTCCAAACTCTCTACTGACTTCTAGTCTCCCATCTTTAACAGCCTTTCAGATATCTCCAATTGCATGTCCAGTAGTCATGTTAAATTTAACATATCCAAAATCTCACTCAATGTTCTGCAGTTGTTTCAAGAATGCCACAGACACACCAGCTTCCCTTTTAGTCTCTTACCTACTGGCATCCCTGCCCTTTTCACCAGTGTATTCCACCTATCTCTCTTAACAATGAACACAAACATTCTAATTATTCCACATTGTTTTTCTTACCTTGACTGTTTTTCCAATCACCTCTTTATCCTTCTTGATTCTATTTTTTCAGGTTCTACTCCCAAACTTTTGGGATGCTCCTGAATTCTCCTTAATCCTGATCTATCTTTGAAGCCTGGGAGCTTGCCTTCTTGGAAATCTCAGTAGACCTCTTCTGGTCTTGACCCTCATCAATCAGCTTGGAAGCTCAGCACATTTGAAGCAAAAGAACTGTGGACTTCTCTCTGATTTGGGAATACTGGTTATTCCTCTGCAGGTTTCAGACTGGGCTACAAAATGAAACCAAGAACTTTCTCTGATCCTGGGATCAGAACCATGCAGATACTATTTTCATCTGAATTTTTTCCAAACTCAGTACTAAGACTTGGAATTACTTCTTGCCCTTGGAAAGCACCACTGGTACATCCAGAACTGAATACTGACTAAAAAAGCTGGCACTTGATACTTGTTCCCACATCTTACATGAGGTCACAAGTAGGGATCTGGGACCTGATCTTGCTTTGGTGCCAAGCCCTGGTCGAATTTGGGTCTCTTGGTACAGATCTCACTCTTACTGTCCTAAGACCTCTCTGCCTGTCTCTCTGAACCTATGTGGGCTGGAAAAATGACTCACTGTGACTTTTCTCAGATTTCTCCCTCAGGATTTAATTTGGTGATTTTTAGATCTGACAATAATATGGCTTAGTGGATAGAGCACTGGGGCTGGAATTAGAAAGATTTCTATTCCTGTCTCAGATACTTCTTTAGATGGGTGCCCTTCTTTTGGTTCAGTTTCCTCATCTGCAAAATAATGATCATAATAGTACCTACCTCTCTGGCTTGTTGTGAGGATCAAATGAAATAATATTTGTAAAGCACCTACCATAGTGCCTGGCACACAAATAAAGGTTACATAAATATTAGCTATTATTATTATTATTAGTTTGGAGAAATTTTATTGCAAGTGAATGCATTCTCTGTACTACTTCAGTCATCTTGATATGCTCGTTCTTTCCTTAAATTATTTTATTTGACTTCTAAATAACTTTGGAGCTCTTTCTGATTGTTTAGAATGTTGCTTTTACAATTGTAATCTCTCTTCTGGGGATTTTTCCTTACTTAAAAAAAATCAATATAATTTAGTTCTTGTTTTGCAGCTTCCTCTTTGTTTACTCAATTCTTTCAAACTCTTTGGTGGTTTTTCCATGAGGTTTTCCTTGCCATGAATTATTTATATTTCTGTCTTTTTCCCTGTTGTTGTTCTTTTACTTTATATAGCTTATTTCTCACTGCTTTGAAGTGATGATGGGATCTGGACTTAACCACGACACGTTATTTAGCCATCTTGCCAAAAGTCTCCTTTGAATTAGTTTTTTTGGCTGCCATCATGTGCCTTTGGCTCATATCAAGCTAGCAGACACTCAGAATTTTCTTACAAGAATGGCTCTCTAATCATACTTCTCTTGTTTTCTGATCAATGGAGATGGAGTGGCAATGAATAGAAACCACAATGAATTCAAGCATTTTGACTGACTCAAGGGAAAGAAGTATAATGTAAGGAGGGAAAGACATGGTCTTCAGAGTCATACAAATGGGGAGAATCCCAGTTCTGTGCATTCCTAAATGTATAATTTCTATGGACCTCAGCTACCTCAGATATAAAATGAGTTAGATAACATGATTTTTAAGATCCATTCCAGTTCTAAATTCTATGATCCCACAAATGAATGAAAGAAAAGGCATTTACTAATAACTTGCTTTGGACAAAGTACTATATGATATGCTGGGAATATTAAAAAATAAGCAAGATAATCTTTCTCAAGAAGGGACTTAGAAAGGGAGATTACAAAGAACAGAATTCAGATTCAGAATATGCCCATTAAGAGGGCAAATGATAAGATTTAGTAATCTAAAGGATGAAGTTACAGAGCAAAGGGTAAAGTTCTGGAGCACTTGTGGAAGGCTGTAGCAATCTAATTGGCAAGTAATTGGCAAGTGAGGTTGATGTGCAAAAACATCTTCTTGAGCATCATTCTAGTTGATCAAATTATGTTTCTAATATTGAACCACTACAGAATGCAATATAACATATTTTTCATTCTGAAGAAGACTATATTTGAACCTTTCACCACTAGTATTATATTTTCCACCATGGCTTATTCTAAAGGTCAAATTAGAAACTGTGGAAAACACCCAGGATGACATAAAATCTGAATTTCCTATGCAGTGTTTGCATTTGTTTCTCCATCTTGTTTTGACAATATAGGAGGAAAAAAAGTTAATACTCATTTAAAAATGAAGCTGTAAGTAATTGCATTCTCTTTGACCATATGATGAAAACATACTCTTATCATAATATAGTAAATGTGTAATTTTAAGACTATTTGATTTATCACTTTTATTTGAAAAACCTTATGTTCTAATTTTAGTTTGTTGACTAATCCATATTAACAATAAATATTGGGAAACATTAACATTCCTATCGATTGTCAAATCCATAGAGGTGCAAGAAACTTTTTACTCTTGCATTGATAGAAATTCATTTTTGCTTCATTCATAAAGGAAATTCTTCACAAAACGGATCTCTTAGAGTTTACTTTTATAAAGAAAAAAAAAGGGACACCTTTTTCTTACATGCCAGATATGAACCAGTCCAAATATGTACACCAACAAAATAATTTTTAATGGATTGTTACTGGAATTATTTTTTATACTTTTGAGTAGACTTGAGGGCCCCGCCAGGGTGCCAGCTCAACTTGGCCATAAATTTCTGGCCCCTTGAGGTATTAATAATGGCGCCGTTTTTCTACTACCACCCTGAGTCACATAAAAGCTTTGAATCCAAAGCACACAGATTGCATAACTATGTACCCAGCTCTAGGTGACAACAACTTCATCACACCTATTTAGAGCCAACTACCTATAAGGTCAGGGGGAAAAAGTTACACTTGGTTCTTTCACAGAAATGCACTACATTGCACACTAAACATGCACTTGTTTCTTATTTGCAAATGCTGAACATTGTGGGTCTCGGGAGGGAGAGAGAGACTTGGACATTCATGCCAGGATAAGGAAAGGACATCAAGATCTGCCATTTTATTATACTTTTTCAGTGGGATTAGTGATCTCTCTGGTCTTTGATTTCTTACATTCTCTGGATGCTCATACTCACGGAAAAAATATTTTGCCTCCTCCAAGAGAAACTAAATTTTTGTGATTCAGTCTAAGGAATTCTTTGCTCTCATTTGTTAGACTCCATAAATATTATAGTATAAGTTCATATTTAGAAGGGACTTTCAACACCATCTAGTTTTATCTACCTTCTTCCTCCCACTTCCATTTTATAGATAAGAAAATTGAATCTCAAATTTGGAAATTAAGTTGCCCAAGAGGTACACCAATTTGGATTCAGATTCAGATGTATTGGCTCTAAAGCAGCTCTGTTTCATTAAAAAAAAAAAAAAAAACTATTCTTACTACCTTTACTTATAAACATATTAGATTTCATAATCTAGCAGTGGAAGCACCCAGACATTTGCTGGAGATAAGATAGGAGCCACATTTGAGTAATGAATAACTGATTAATAAGGTGTGGTATGTTAATTTGGAATGGTATAAGAAAGGTAACCATCTATCTGGGTGGTGAATAATGAACTGGTAGCACTGATAAGAAAGTAAATTGAACTTGGAGTCTTATAAATCTAATCAAAAGATATTTAAATTTAAGAGGATTTTCATATCTATCCATCAAGATAAATATATCTGGGAGCAGCTACAAAGAAAAATAGATGGCAAGATTCCCAAGCATTCTTAGAAAATAGAATGGAACTGGCCTTATGAGCAAGTATCAAACGCTGCTACTGATGCAATTCTTCATGTGCCAGAGGTTGGGTATATATAATAAAAGCGCCTCACAGATATTTAAAGTATGCATAGACATTTTATATAACCGATTCTAGTCTGCTATACATGTAGTAGATAATGGTTTCTTTGATTGACAGAAGTAGTGGAGACAGAACTTAGGGGGCCTTTTTTGACCTAGTTTTCTCTTCTTGGTTCCGTCCCTTCACTTAACATGACTTCTACTGGGTCATTCACATTCAGTGAAAGGTATTGGATCCTTTCTTTCTGAGGTGAAATATGAACCCATCAATAAAAACTTCAATGTTTTGATTAGCGGGGTTTTTTGCTTGTTTGTTTTGTTTGTGATGAAGGAGATTAATCTAGCTTCTATGACTTTGTGAGTTTTTAAAGAGTTTTTAAAATTTTTAAAGAGTGAGCTACTCAAAGCCTGGGAGTCAAGTCTATTCTGGATCTATAGCCAATCCATGATGAATGTTACCTTTGGGATTCATCATAATGTTAACTTAGATGAGGACTTATCCCCAGTAATACTGCATTTACAGATGAATTTTGGGGTACCAATGTTATGTAGAATATGCATTTAGTCAGAGCTCATTATCCCCAGAGACTAAAATGATATAGGGGAGATTATGTCCCTAAAGGGGAATGTTTACATTTCTGTTCTTGCTATATTTTTGAAGTAAATATCCCTTTGTAAAAATGAATTTTTAACTAAATAGAACTAGCCCACTAGATATTAGTAGTTAACAGTGAATGTGGGGTACTACATTGGAACTGTGGCTAGACACACTGATCTTAAGAGAAAGACAGGCCAGGACCTCAGAAGTACTTCTAGAATCCTAAAGTGAAGATGTTGCTAGCTTCTCTCTATGGGAGTAAATTTAGAGAGCATCCTTATGACGGGCAAAATTGGAGATAAGGTCCATAATAAAAATTTTGGCATTAGATGTCTATACAAAAATGCATCACAACAAGCAAAATGAACTAGAAATCCTGCTGAAAATGGAAAATTTAATCTCATTAATAAAGATGAGACTTGGTATTACTGAAATATGGTTTTAGAAAGGTTAATCTTAATCAAAAATATATGGAAGATAGAAAGGGATGGGTGAGGAGAGTTACCTTAAGATACTCAAATGAAGATACCCAGGAATCAGCTGGAGGGAAATAAAGTGGAAGAATAAACAAGAGGAAACTCTATTCTGGATTACATTATTAGCAATAAGGGGAATTATTTATAGAAATATAAATGAGGGGATCTTTGGGTAGGGATGTAGGAAATGACCACTTAAAATTTTTTATTAGGAAGAAAAAGGATGTTGGGTATAGTCTGACATATTCCCTGGATTTTAGGAAAGCATTTTTCTAATAATTCAGAGAAAGGATAAATAGTCTGCTTTGTCTGAAAATTCTAAAGGAAAGGTGATCCTAGGCGGAAGAGGAAGGTCTTAAGAATGAAGTTGTGACAATACAAAGAAGGGAAGAGAAGTTAGAGACCAATGTCTTGAGATTCAGGCGTGGAGAATTCATCAACCAAATTGGAATTAGGGAACATCATTTCCTAGATGTGTGACCTTAGGCAAGTCATTTAACTCCAATTGTCTCAGGAAAAAAAAAGAAAGAAAGAAAAAAGAATGTTGAGTTCAGAATCAGATCGCAAAAGGAAAAAATGATAAAGAAAACAAAATGCAAACAAACAACAACAAAAAAGATGAAAATACTATGTTGTGATCCATATCAGTTCCCACTATTCTTTCTCTGGGTGCAGATGGCTCTTTCCATCACAAGACCATTTGGAACTGACCTGAATCATCTCATTGTTGAAGAAAGCCACGTTCATCAGAATTGATCATCGTATGATTTTGTTGCTACGTGTATAATGATCTTCTGGTTCTGCTCATTTCACTCAGCATCAGTTCATGTCAGTCTCTTCAGGCCTCTCTGAAATCATCCTGCTGATTGTTTCTTACAGAACAATAATAGGAAATTGATTAGAAACATCTATTGGTTGTCTATTCCCATCACCTAAGGCAAATCTTAAACTGTGGGTTTTGACTCCATATGGGATTGTATAAGTGGGAGAATGTGGGAGAAATTATGATTTACTATCAATAAATCTTTGATTAGTATACCTATTTTATATACCTTGAATCACATAAAAATTTCTTGAATGAAAAGGGATTACAAGTAGAAAAAGTTTAAAAAGCCTGACTTAAGATATGATAGCTTGGGTTTCTGGTATGTACTGAAAGAACTCAACCTGAACTTTTCACACAGTCGGTTATTCAGCAAGAATTTACTAAAGGCCCACTATGTACCAGGTATTGTAATGCCAGTGGTCATACAAATAAAAACAAAACAGTTTCTCCTCTCAAGGAGCTCATAGTCGAGTAGGGAAGACAATATGCTGTCAGTTAAAAACAAACAAGATGTAAGTAGGATAATTGAGGATAATGTCAGAGTTTAAGGCCTTAAAAGGAATTAGGAAAATAATCTGGGGTGGGGATGCTGACCTGAAAATGTTCTGAGGGGTAGAAGGACTGAGGATTAAGGTGAGAACAAAGGAAAAGTGTTGGAAGCATGCTGTATATTGAAAGACTGTGTGATGGAAGGCTGTGGTCAGAGAGAAGAATGTTAGAATTCTTGAATAGGAGATGGAATATTTGTATGTTGATGAAATCCAGGGTGTGTCTGAAGTGGAGTGAAGAAGTCAGAGGAGTTGATTTTGAGAAACTATGAGATCGTGGTCTTTGAGAATGGGGCAGCTCTGTGGTCATAGTGGATAAAGTGCCAGGTGTTGATTCAGGAAGATTCATCTCCCTAAGTTCAAATCAGAGAAAACAAACAAAAATTTGGAAATGAACCATACCACCTGTAGAACAGGGCAATAGAAAAGAAGAGAGAAACTGAACATACAATAAATTCATCATCATTTCAGAAGTTTCTCCAAGTAACAACAAATCAATCATTCCCTATTGGATTCTTTTAATAAACCAAGTAGTAAGTGAGGAAAAGGTAAAAGAAAGCTGCAAGTTCTATAAAGCTTAAAATAGTATCCATCTTTTGTTTTGTGCAAAACCATCAATCCAAGTCATTGAAAATGACATTAAAATTCTCTCTAGGATTTGGATTTTTATAGCCCTTCACACGATCATCTGTAGCAAAATTGGCATCAGGAAGTATACAGTTATCATCAAAATTCACTTCCAAACAAAAAAATTATCTTATTGTCCCAGCTAATTGCCTTAAGATACCACCAACAATATATACTTGCTCTTTCTTCTACAGATCTCCTTGTCCCTGATCACTGGTCTACCATCTCCATGATTGCATTCATTGTTCAATAGTTGAAACGTTTGCCTATCTTCTTCAGCTTTACCTCCAGAACTTAGTATAGTGCCCAGAATAAAATAAGCATTTAATAAATGCTCTATCCCATAATACATAATACATATATTCTGGTATATATATGTATGTCAACCTTGCATCTCATATTTAGGACTCACTTTTGAGTTACTTGTTGAAGTGAAGGAACAGTTGGCCTTAATCACCGTTGGAAAAGCCAGTGAAAATCCCCTCTTGATTTCTGGTGGCTTTGATCAGTAACAGTAATAATACTTGCTGTAAGCTAACCTCCCTTCTGTAAGCTAACCTCCCTTCTGTAAGCTAACTGCTCCCAGTTTGGAACAAACTGGTCTGAAAATAATTATGAAAAGGTCTGTATGGTTACCTCCTTTTTCCTGCATTCCCACTGATTATCTTTCCACCTGATAACAATTCCTGTCAGTTGAATGGCACATGGCCACCCATGAATGTTCCTCCTCTATTTGATTCCCACTTCTTCTGTTCTGATCACTCCCTTGAAAGGTTGAAAAGTTGCTATAAAATGCTGCTTATTATGTGTTGTCTTCCCCCATTAGAATGTAAGGTCCTTGGGAATAAGGACTACCTTTCAGTTTTTATATTCTTTCATTTAGTATAGTGTCTAGGACCTAGCAAGGTCTTAATAAATGCTTGTTGACTTATTGGCTTATTATCGTTGCTACCTTTGTAAGGAGACATTTAGGTGCGGTCTGGAGGTCTGGAGTGTGAGGTCTGGAGTCAGGAAGACAAATTCAAATTCTGCCTCGGACACTCAATAGATGTATGATTCTGCCTTAATCCACTGGAGAAAGAAATGGCAAACCACTCCAGTATTTCTGTCAAGAAAACCCCATGGACATTTTGATGTTACAAGTTCAACTTAAAACAAGATTAATCCTTTCTTTGGAGAGTCACTTTCCAGAGTTTATTTTAAAATAAACCTGTCATTTCCTTTTCATTGTATTTCTGAAGTTATTTGATTACTAGCCAGTGGAGAGTCTCCCCATGCTCCCTTGGAATTGAGATTGAAAATTGCCCCCCAAATTATTTCTCTGTTTAGTAAGGTTAGTGACTTCATTGGTCATACTCTTGTTTGTGCAAAGACTAAGAATAGATGCTGTATTTCTGCCAGTCATATGCACAACACAACAGACCTTTTTAATTGAATATATCTTCTCCAGGTATTTTGCTACTAATATATTATTAATACAGGTGTTCCTGCTGCTAATAAAGATGGAGCCCTCTCCATACTTCAGCAGATTATTTCATAAGTCGTAGCTATAATGTATCACCTGATGGCCAGCCTTTTCATGATGAGCCTTCCAATCTTGGTTAGGATGATTGGTCCTTTGATGACAGGCTTATTGGAGAGCTTTTACTTGAAAGCTTTTTTAGCTTAGTAGGATTTGTCAAAGCTTGGGGTCCCATGGCATAGTTTTTAGGAACTGAAGATCATCTCCATGCTAAGGTGAGGTTTCAGAGATGGTCAGTGGGCTTGGAATACATACTCAGGAAAGGACATGGTAACAAAGGAAGAAAACACCCCATCAACAAAATTGTTTGAAGAACATTTTTATTATATTTGGGCAAATGTGACTTGCTGTGGCCAAACATATGTTAATAACATCAGAACACATTTTCCCAAATCCAGAAAAGGACGATCTTTTTCTTGTTCTCCAAATGAATGTTTTTCTGGCAACGAGGAAAGGTAGTGAGCTTTGTAAACCTGTTTTGAATAGTAAAAGCCCATCTTTTCTGAGACATTGCTTTAAAGCCTGGAAAGGTGAATTCTTTTAGTCTCAAAAGGAACAAAAAGTGAAACAGACTCAAAGAATGCCACAAAAACATGGAATTTCTAGGATGCAAAAATATTTATGGTGGTTATAATTTAAAACAGCAGCAACTCAAAATATATGCTGTATTAACAATTTCCAAAAGTTACAAAAACATATATACAAAGCATCATCTCAGATGATCATGGTGTTTAAAATAGTACTCTAATTCAGAAAGTATAAATCCAAACCTACTACTGTATGTAGCTGTTCTGAAGTATTTTTTACAATGGTTTTAAAAATAAAAACAAAATGAAGAAATTCCCCCAAACTGTCCTGCACAAGATACAACGTGCTAATGTCTAGTCCACATCCATAATAAAAAAAAAAGTAAGAACAAGGATTTCATATAAATAACGTTTTTCTTAAAGTATGTGACCAAACAAATTAAAATAAGTACTAACAACCAAAACAAATCTTGATGTAACCAGTACACATAGCTTTAAAGAATGACAACAACAATGGTGGGAACCAAATGCTTGATGCTAAAGCCAGAAGCACCTTAGGTTTGAACGAGCACCTTGCAACACAAACAGGCAACACATAAGAGGTAGTGTACCCTTGCCTAAGATGTACATGCCCTCTAGGGACCAGAATACAGCTTAGTGGTGGGGAAAATAAGATTTAATGAACGGTGACTTAATTTATTCTCAGACAGAAACTATTGCACATTAGGGAGCATTAGCCAGTATTGCTCCATGGTAGTATATGTCTCCAGCTGTCTGTAGGGGATTTATTTTTACAGTGCTGTCAAATAGGTTAAGAACACAAGAGACCCTGAAGAATTCCATAATCAGATATAAATTTCAGTCCCAGGGAATTCTACAAGAAAGCATTGATCAGTATATATTTCTTAAAAAATTAAATATCATTTATCAATATCATAGTCCTTTTATTTTAAAAAAATGCCTTTTCTCCTTCTTAGGAGGAAGTCTTTTTCTTCCTGAGATTCTTAAACTATAGCCAATGCTTTGTTTCACACATTTCCCATAATTTTTTTAATGATGGTCTTCATCTGTATGTTTTTTCCCTTTTGCAACAATTCCCTGGCCATCAATCAGATTGAATCCTGAATTGATTCAGAGTCCTTAGAGAAAACACACAGAACTGCTTTCAATGTAGTATTTCTGTCCTGTTTTGAGATGAGGAAGTTTATGTACTTCAGTCACTGGGAGTTGATTAGGGTCCTGAGTGTGAAAAAGGAATTTTGCTTTATGCCAGCTGCCATCTTGAATCTGTAAATACACACAGAAACATGTTTTTCATATGCAACTTTTCATTGATAATTAACATCAGAAAGAGACCTCTATATTCACAAAGTAGAAACTCTGAGATCTCTTGCTACTTCTCCTTCTATCTTCATTGTTTTCTTTGCTTCTCACCTTCACACTCCAACCAGCTCTGATGCCTATTTACTGGTTATCATGGAGCTGGCTGGAGAGAAAGAGTCTGTTCCATTTCTCATATTGAGTAGTTCATAGACCTCTACTTCTCTGGGATATTTCTTTATTTAAGATGAAAAGCTTCCCTGACTGCAAGTAAATTTAACTCCTTTCGTCTTCCTATCCCTTGGAAACCTCAAAGTCATCATAATCATAGACTTTATTAATCACAGTATCATATTTCATATTAAAAAGAATTCATTTCCATAGTTCCCCAATTTGTTCATTACCTTCTCTTGATTTTTATATTAAACACTCCTCTGGACCTCAAATATAATAAAATGACCTGTGATTATAATTCAGGGAAATTAAACTCAGAAGAGAATGAAAAGGATAAGCTAATTTCCAAAGTTTAATTTAATTCATTCAATAAAACTTTATGCAATAAACTGTGTAGGTTTTATGGTAGCTACTAAGAATTTTAAGAAATGGTTCCAGACGTTCAGGAACTTACTTTTTTTTTTATTATAGCTTTTTATATACAAAACATATGCATGGATAATTTTTCAACACTGACCCTTGCAAAAACTTCTGTTTCAACTTTTCTCCTTCTACCCTCTCTCCTCTCCCCTAGATGGCAGGTAGTCCTATAAATGTTAGATATAGGAACTTACTTTTAATAGGAAGGATAAAATATGTCCATAATTAACAATAATAAAGGTTTTAGTAAATGGTAAATTTTGTCTGTATGAGATAGAGAGATAGTCCTAAAAGAGGTCAGAAGTAGGAAAAAAAAATAATTTCTAATTGGATTGACCAAGGCAAGTATGTTTCAGGTATGAAGTAGATTTGACTGCATCTTGTAAGATAAATAGATACAAGTTCAGCAAACAGAGAGCAGCACAATAAGGGAGAGCATTTCAGATGAAGGGTTAGAATGATAGGAACAAAATCATTGAAGTGAGAAAGAACAAGATACACTTGGGATTTTAGATCTGGAAGGGAAATTAGAGATCATTTATTATAAAACCTCATTTGACAAATGAAGAAACTAAGGTCCAACTATCCACTGATTAGAATCAGGATAGAATTCAGAACCCCTGATTTTCAGTCCTATGCATTTTCCACCAAAACAAACTGTATGCTACATGAAGTAAGGTTTTTATAATTCAAATTTTATCATTTACATTCCAATAAATTATAGTCAATCCCTATTTGAAAGGTTGTCACAAATCTTTATTTGAGGGCTTATAATAATGGGGAGTTTACTCTTTCTAAGGTGACCCATTCCATTTTTGGCAAATTCTAATTATTAGGATGTTTTCCCATATATTGAAATTGAAAAGTTTATGATTATAAGTCAATTGCATTAAATATAAGGAAAAACACATGCCTGAAATACTTCCTTACTGGAATGAAAACTCATTGAAGGTAAGTACAATGCAATTTATTTTTATTGTTTCCCTGAAGCAGTTCCCTAAACAAAGCAAGAGCTTAATATTTATGGATCGAATGGAATTGAACTGTTTCATTTACTTGAACACTGATAAATAAAGTCTGATTTTACTAGTCTAGAGAAAAATAAATTCCCTTTGTTCACAATACAATTAAACTAAAAGAAATAGATGTTCATACATCTCATGTTCATATTAATTTTTAAAGTTGATCACTGACCCTATTTCAGGGTAATGTGAATAACTTGAAAATGTCATTCCATTCCTTTCTTACCTTGCATTCATCTGTAAGCACCTTTGGTTCAAGTACCGTGTTTTCTTCAAAGATCTGGCCATTCCATCCCTTGAAACTGATAGGCGATCTTGGGGTACTAGTCCTTTGAGTTGTCCATATTGGTGTGTTCAGACAATGAATAGTGATGGTATGGGTAGCTTCTGAGCTCAGCAAATGAAGGAAGTTCATCTGGACTTTCCCAATTCCGAACTCCAACTAATTTCATGAAAATAATACTTATGTTATGAGATGATTTTTTTGTCTTGTTAGCAAATGGGGCTAAACATGGCAGATATGATATATCTCTTCCAGGAATTTTATGAAATATGTGATTATAATTCACAGGAATAATTTGATATTCAAGTAATTATGTTTTCATATGCCAAATGCAGTTCTGACTTGCTACTGATCTCTTAAGATCTCTTCCCCTTCCTCAATTCTAAATCCCACTTCAATCAAGCGCTAAGTACTGTACTGGGCTCCTATGAATCCAAAATCAAAAGTGAAACAGTTCCTGCCCTCAAGGAACTTTCATTCTAATTGATTAAATCATGTATGTACAAGGTGTCCCAAAAGTCTTACTCAGTTTTAAGCTTCAATATCTTAAATTTATACAAAATTTACACAAAATAAATACAAGGCAATTTTTTTCTAAGAACCACTGAATCTCAGAGTTGGAAGAGGCCTTAGAGGTTCCCAAGACTAGAGGTGTCAAACAGGTAGAGATATGGGGTCAACAACATTCCCAATTACCCTCCAAAAGCAGATAAAAATATAATTGGGAAATTAACAAAATAAATAAAAATGCAAGAAAACATAGATAACAATAATATGTCAATTCAGGGATCCTTAATATACCTACAAATAATCTCCATTTCTAATTGACTTTGATACCCTTGAGCTACACCAATCCATAATTACATTCTGGCTTGGGATTCCAAAATTTAACTGAAACCAATCTTTCCATCATTATCAATAAATGGTCTGATTCTGGTTTGTATTACACAAGGCTGTAGGAGAAAAATGAGATAAGGAAGAGCTTAAGTAGAATAATAAAGAAAATTGTCTACATGAATTAGAGAGGTTTGGAATAGAGAATTTGGTCAGTTTGAAATATGGGAGAGAGAAATTGAGAAAATTTTGAAGAATAATCTTCAGACCCAAGTACTATTTCAGAATTTACTTTCTAGTAATAGAGAAGTAGATTCATAAAAGGGTTAAAAAGAATGACAAGAATCTAATAACTTGGGAAGATAGAGATAATTAGTTGGAAAGACTAGACAAAGTAAGAAAATCTAAGTGTCAATTAGACTGTTCACATGAATTGATAGACTGGTGTATGGGGCAATTTAGTGGCGAAGCTAGGCCTGGACCTGGGTACGAGGAAGGTTAAGGAGGAAGCAGGTATGACTGGACAAATATGACAAAAACCTGTAAACAATTATACACTCTATCCAGGTGGGAGTTAATGGTTGATGCCATGTGAATGACTTCTTCACAACTAAAACTATCAATTAATGGAATAATTTCCCTCAAGAAGGGATGATTTCCCTTCCTTGGAGGTCTTTAAACAGAAGTTGGACAATTATTTGTTGAGTGTATGATATTCCTTTTTGTGTTTAGAGCTTTTGAAGAACTGGCTCTTTTTTATCTTTCCAGTTTTTTCCCCTACTTTATTCCTCTCCACATATTCTACAATGCAATAACTCTGCCTCCTTTCTGTTTCTTACATAAACACTCCATCTTCCCACTCTGCACTTAATTTTTTTTTTAACAACACTCAGGGCATTTCCCCTAGCTATTCTTTATACCTGTGATTCTCTCCTTATTTTCCACCTCTTGGTTTCTCTGATTTCCTTCCAGTCTCAGCTAATATCCAACCTGTTGCAAGAAGCTTAGTGCCTCCCCAATGAGACTACCAGCCAATTAATTCCATATGGATCATGTGTGCAAATAGTTGTATGCATGCTGTTCCTCCCATTATGAGTTCCCTGAGGGCAAACTTTCTTTGTAAACCCAGTGCTTGGTATAGTGCCTGGCACATAGTAAGCACTTGAGAAGTGCTTTGGCTATTGATTGTACGGAATGTGGTGTATGGCTGCTGAAAAACTCAGCTTTCAGATTCCACTATTTATTATAAGGGCATAGAGTGAGGATGATGCAATCCCCCATATGGAAGAGGCTGCAAGTCTGCCTCCAGAAAGGCGTGATGACATGTCACAGAAATCTTCTGATTTGGAGCAAGTTCAGTAGATGGGTCTGATTTGCTAACTGTGATTTGAGGAAAAGAACGATTAATTAATTGGTTGTCTAGCTGGTGCAGACACTGGTCTTTGGCTATTCTCAAACTTATTAGTGTTGGAGAAAGTAAGAGAGAGGTCTTAGACTTTCATCTCCCCATTGGGGCTGGAGTGAAGCCTACTGTTCATGGTCTGCAGATTGCTTCTGTCCTAAATTATTTTTTCCTTCTTTGAGGTAAAGGAAAATGCAGAGAGCTAAAACCTTGTGTACTCCAGAATGTCAGGCAAATAAGCCCTCAGAGGTTTGGGAACTGGAGTATATGCTAAGAGTTTGATGAAAACTGAAGACAGAAAAATTAGGTCCAGAACCACTTGCTTTTCCTAGCCCCAACAGTAGTAGAGCCAAAGACTGAGCTATCCATTAGTCATCTAGCTTTTGTCAGGGATCTTGGGATCCCTTTGATCTGATCTTGGGATCGAATGTTATATAGATCTATCTTAAGGTTGAGTCTGCTTTCCTAACTGAAATGGCAGAGGTAAAAACCAAGTCCCAGGTATTAGCAAAAATATTTATACCTTTGTTTATTCTCTATCTTTGCGGTAAATAGTTTTATGTAAAAGCTAATTGGTATTAACTGAAACTGGGAATCTAATCGTTGTTGATTAACAATGAGAGAATCCCTCCCAACCCTGTAGAGGTGCCCCCAGAACCTTGAGGGTCAGATATAGTTGTCTTGTCAAGAAGTGGTGGGTTCCTCCATCCCCTTCTTGAATATTTTAAAGTAAAAACTGGAGGAACATTTTTTCTGGTATAGAAGAGAGAGAGTACAGCCAAAGAATCACTTTATTTATTCTTTGATATCTTGATTCCTAAATCCAATGACCTCTTTTCAGGCCTTATAGAATGACTTTTCTGGAATTTTTGTCACAATTACTAAGGGCACCCCTCCCAGATACTCTCTCCCTCCCCTCTCAGTTTCTGTGACATTGTTCCCTTTGGAGTTCTTTCTGAGAAATCCCCTGTATTTTTGGCTATTCTCCCTTAGTTTCTTTTGCTGGATCATGCAGATCCCTCTCCATATCATTAAATAAGATGTCAGAACTTCCAAAACTCAGTCAAGCTCTGTTTTCTCTCTTGACATTTCCTTGTGTATATCTTGTATGTTTGCCTGATCATTTCCCCTCTCCCAACAGAATGCAAACTCCTTTATCACAAATACCTAGAAAAATATCTACTATATATAAAGCACTTAAAAATTGGTGAAATTACATTTATTGAATCCCCTCTACAAAGCATGTTTTGACAAGCAGTAAGCATGATTATGTCTTTGCATTAAGACCACTAAGGTCTACTGCCAGAGGAGGCACAATAGCCAACATTTGGCAAGCTTTGATTTGGAGAATTTTGTCCATGAGGGACAAAAACAGGATTTGTTGTCTTGGTGGGACACTTTTAGAGAAAGAACAAGAGTTTGAATAGGTGTGACAACGATGGAAAATTGAATAACATTCTATGTCTCTGCTTGGTCATTATTTTGGATTTTCAGAGAGAGGGGGCCGGGAGGGAGAAAATGGGAAGGACATGAAGAGGAGAGCAAAGAAATAGGAACAGATAACAAAGTAAAGACAACATAAAGAGAATCTAAAGACTGGGCAGGACGAAGGAACCACAGCAGTTGTACTCATTCAGAAATGTTATTAAAACCACTCGAAAAACTGGAGAACTCTATCCTGTTTTCCATGATGACTTACACTTCCAGAGAATTGAGTAGGGTGACATGGATAAGTCAGAAGAAAGAATAAGACTACCTTTGTTACATTGACTTAGTACCATCCCAAAA